>NC_133330.1:171709034-172009034 GCF_042186555.1 Aquarana catesbeiana | reverse complement strand
CAGAACATGCGAACAGGAAAAAAGTTCGTTCGAACATGCGAACACCGTTAAAGTCTATGGGACACGAACATGAATAATCAAAAGTGCTAATTTTAAAGGCTTATATACAAGTTATTGTCATAAAAAGTGTTTGGGGACCTGGGTCCTGCCCCAGGGGACATGGATCAATGCAAAAAAAAGTTTTAAAAACGGCCGTTTTTTCAGGAGCAGTGATTTTAATAATGCTTAAAGTCAAACAATAAAAGTGTAATATCCCTTTAAATTTCGTACCTGGGGGGTGTCTATAGTATGCCTGTAAAGGGGCGCATGTTTCCTGTGTTTAGAACAGTCTGACAGCAAAATGACATTTTGAAGGAAAAAACTCATTTAAAACTACCCGCGGCTATTGCATTGCCGACAATACACATAGAAGTTCATTGATAAAAACGGCATGGGAATTCCCCAAAGGGGAACCCCGAACCAAAATTAAAAAAAAAAAATGACGTGGGAGTCCTCCTAAATTCCATACCAGGCCCTTCAGGTCTGGTATGGATATTAAGGGGAACCCCGGCCAAAATTAAAAAAAAAAAATGACGTGGGGTTCCCCCTAAATTCCATACCAGACCCTTCAGGTCTGGTATGGATTTTAAGGGGAACCCCGCGCCAAAAAAAAAAAAAAAACGGCGTGGGGTCCCCCCAAAAATCCATACCAGACCCTTATCCGAGCACGCAACCTGGCAGGCCGCAGGAAAAGAGGGGGGGACGAGAGTGCGGCCCCCCCTCCCTCCTGAACCGTACCAGGCCACATACCCTCAACATTGGGAGGGTGCTTTGGGGTAGCCCCCCAAAACACCTTGTCCCCATGTTGATGAGGACAAGGGCCTCATCCCCACAACCCTGGCCGGTGGTTGTGGGGGTCTGCGGGCGGGGGGCTTATCGGAATCTGGAAGCCCCCTTTAACAAGGTGACCCCCAGATCCCGGCCCCCCCCCCTGTGTGAAATGGTAAGGGGGTACATAAGTACCCCTACCATTTCACGAAAAAAGTGTCAAAAATGTTAAAAATGACAAGAGACAGTTTTTGACAATTCCTTTATTTAAATGCTTCTTCTTTCTTCTATCTTCCTTCATCTTCTGGTTCTTCTGGCTCTTCTGGTTCTTCTGGTTCTTCCTCCGGCGTTCTTGTCCAGCATCTCCTCCGCGTCTTCTGTCTTCTTCTCCTCGGGCCGCTCCGCACCCATGGCATGGGGGGGAGGCTCCCGCTCTTCTTCTCTTCTTCTCTTCTTCTTTTCTTCTTTTCTTCTCTTCTTCTCTTCTTCTCTTCTTCTCTTCTTCATTTTCTTCTCCGGGCCGCTCCGCAATCCATGCTGGCATGGAGGGAGGCTCCCGCTGTGTGACGGCGCTCCTCGTCTGACAGTTCTTAAATAACGGGGGGGCGGGGCCACCCGGTGACCCCGCCCCCCTCTGACGCACGGTGACTTGACGGGACTTCCCTGTGGCATTCCCCGTGACGTCACAGGGAAGTCCCGTCAAGTCACCGTGCGTCAGAGGGGGGCGAGGTCACCGGGTGGCCCCGCCCCCCCCCGTTATTTTAGAACTGTCAGACGAGGAGCGCCGTCACACAGCGGGAGCCTCCCTCCATGCCAGCATGGATTGCGGAGCGGCCCGGAGAAGAAAATGAAGAAGAGAAGAAGAGAAGAAAAGAAGAGAAGAAGAGAAGAGCGGGAGCCTCCCCCCCATGCCATGGGTGCGGAGCGGCCCGAGGAGAAGAAGATAGAAGACGCCGCGGAGGAGATGCTGGACAAGAACGCCGGAGGAAGAACCAGAAGAGCCAGAAGAGCCAGAAGAACCAGAAGATGAAGGAAGATAGAAGAAGCATTTAAATAAAGGAATTGTCAAAAACTGTCTCTTGTCATTTTTAACATTTTTGACACTTTTTTCGTGAAATGGTAGGGGTACTTATGTACCCCCTTACCATTTCACACAGGGGGGGGGGGCCGGGATCTGGGGGTCACCTTGTTAAAGGGGGCTTCCAGATTCCGATAAGCCCCCCGCCCGCAGGCCCCCACAACCACCGGCCAGGGTTGTGGGGATGAGGCCCTTGTCCTCATCAACATGGGGACAAGGTGTTTTGGGGGGCTACCCCAAAGCACCCTCCCAATGTTGAGGGCATGTGGCCTGGTACGGTTCAGGAGGGAGGGGGGGCCGCACTCTCGTCCCCCCCTCTTTTCCTGCGGCCTGCCAGGTTGCGTGCTCGGATAAGGGTCTGGTATGGATTTTTGGGGGGACCCCACGCCGTTTTTTTTTTTTTTTTTGGCGCGGGGTTCCCCTTAAAATCCATACCAGACCTGAAGGGTCTGGTATGGAATTTAGGGGGAACCCCACGTCATTTTTTTTTTTAAATTTTGGCCGGGGTTCCCCTTAATATCCATACCAGACCTGAAGGGCCTGGTATGGAATTTAGGGGGACCCCCACGTAATTTTTTTTTTTTATTTTGGTTCGGGGTTCCCCTTTGGGGAATTCCCATGCCGTTTTTATCAATGAACTTCTATGTGTATTGTCGGCAATGCAATAGCCGCGGGTAGTTTTAAATGAGTTTTTTCCTTCAAAATGTCATTTTGCTGTCAGACTGTTCTAAACACAGGAAACATGCGCCCCTTTACAGGCACACTATAGACACCCCCCAGGTACGAAATTTAAAGGGATATTACACTTTTATTGATTGACTTTAAGCATTATTAAAATCACTGCTCCTGAAAAAACGGCCGTTTTTAAAACTTTTTTTTGCATTGATCCATGTCCCCTGGGGCAGGACCCAGGTCCCCAAACACTTTTTATGACAATAACTTGCATATTAGCCTTTAAAATTAGCACTTTTGATTTCTCCCATAGACTTTTAAAGGGTGTTCCGCGGCATTCGAATTTGCCGCGAACACCCCAAATTGTTCGCTGTTCGGTGAACTTGCGAACAGCCAATGTTCGAGTCGAACATGAGTTCGACTCGAACTCGAAGCTCATCCCTATTTCCTAGTGTGAATCCAAGGGAACCCTTGGGACTTGAACTTAGTTTTGTCATTGTTACAAAAACAGCCCCTTGAACCGATACAGCATACTCCCTTAGTCCTTCTGACAAGGAAGTTAGTATTCTTGGTTGCTATATCCTCAGCAAGGAGGTTTTCAGAATTGGCTGCTCTTTCTTGTAAAGAGCCATATTTGATTATTCACGAGGACAGGGTCGTGTTGCGTCCTCGTCCAAGTTTTCTGCCTAAAGTGGTCTCAGGTTTTCACCTGAACCAAGATATTGTCCTACCACCGTTTTTTCCAAAACCATGTTCTAAGGAAGAGAAGTCACTACATTGTCTTGATGTGGTGAGAGCAGTCAAGGTCTATTTAAAGACGACTGCTCAGATCCAGAAGACTGATGTCTTATTTGTGCTGCTAGAGGGTTCTAGGAAAGGACAGACAGCGTCGAGATCCACTATTTCTAAGTGGATTCGGCAAGTTATAATTCAAGCTTATGGTTTAAAAGGTAAGATTCCACCTTTTCAAGTCAAGGCGCACTCTACCAGAGCAATTAGTGCTTCTTGGGCAGTGCATCACCAAGCCTCCATGGCTCAGATCTGTAAGGCCGCAACTTGGTCTTCAGTACATACATTCACCAGGTTTTATCAGGTGGATGTAAAAAGGCATGAGGATATCGCCTTTGGGCGCAGTGTGCTGCAGGCAGCAGAATAGTTCCTCAAGTCTGTGGGTGCCCTGCGGGTTGTGTCTCCCTCCCCTCAAATAGCATTGCTATGGGATGTCCCATATAGTTAATAACTATGGCTCTGTGTCCTGTGATGCATGATAAAGAAAATAGGATTTTTATAAGAGCTTACCTGTAAAATCCCTCCCCTCTTTTGGGATTTGCGTATATTGCTTTGCTACAAAACTGAGGTACTCCTGGTAGGAGGAGGGGTTATATAGGGAGTGAACGTCCTGTATTGGGTGTGCCAGTGTCCATCACCTGAAGGTGCCTATATATCCATATAGTTAATAACTATGGCTCTGTGTCCCGTGATGTACTCCAAGAATAGGATTTTACAGGTAAGCTGTTATAAAAATCCTATATTTTGTCTCTTCACTGCCTGTTATAGCACCTAAAAGCCTGCACTACCGCACTGCAAGCATGAACATTGCAGAATGGTTGCAGGGTGGCCATATTCAATTAAATAGGTCTCATTTGGTGGGCGGCAATGCACACCAAATGCAACAGGGAGTATAAATCTTACCCTGCCACGAATCAAAACATTGCAACAATGGCAGGTACACAACACCATCTGGCTGCCTTTGCAGCTTAAGGAGGTGGTTGGGGAGCGATAAGAATGCACATGAAATGGCTGTTTTTACCACCCCCCAACCACAAGTGTAAACTTAGTCTAAAAATGATAGATGCCCGACTGTCATGCTAATCCAATAGTTTTACTACTTCCTGAGTCAGTTTTCTAAAATAAGTATGCGGACTAGGAATTTTAGCTTCATTGGCTGCAGCATTTTTAGAAGGCGGTCTAAAATAGCACTCTGCATGTTACTCTCAGCACAGATTTACTTTGACGGTAGAAACACTGGTGCTACTAGATACAGGCTGCAGGGGTTTCATCCCAGCCTCACTACTTATCAAACCACTGAGTAGGAAAAACATGCAGGAGGAGTTGTGAATTTTTGGATTTCATTTACTATGTGGATGGAGCTTGAGGGTTCGCAATGGTGAACCCGCTATGCTCAATGAAGCCTGTGCTACCTCCCTGTCACATTAGGTTTTACACCGGGGATTGCCTGTCTTTCATGATCTACCCATCAATTGCGGGCAGGCGATGGATAGATTGCGTCCCCTCGTTGCCGATCTTGGAACCTGGACAGGAGCAGGTGCAGCATTTACTGGAACCGATCCCCTTTTCCTCTTACAGTACTGAAAGATGGCTTCTCTTCTGCCTCCTGGCAGTATCCAGCTGCTGCAGGAGGTAAGGGGATCGGTTCCAGTAAACGCCTTCCCTTCTGTTCAGGTTCCCCTTCCTTTTGCTGCCTTGGCCCCCCTGTATGCTCCTCTGGAATGCCCCCCCACCACGCAGTACTGCCGGCTTCTCCTCCTCTCCAGTCGGCTGCTTCGGGGGAAGTTTCAGGATGAGAGGTAACAGTAAATACAGTACCTCACAAAAGTGAGTACATCCCTCACATTTTTAAAAATATTTTATTATATCTTTTCATGTGACAACACTGAAGAAATGACACTTTGCTACAATGTAAAGTAGTGAGTGTACAGCTTGTATAATTTGCTGTCCCCTCAAAATAACTTAATACACAGCCATTAATGTCTAAACCGCTGGCAACAAAAGTGAGTACACCCCTAAGTGAAAATGTCCAAATTGGGCCCAATTAACCATTTTCCCTCCCTGGTGTCATGTGACTCGTTAGCATTACAGGGTCTTAGGTGTGAATGGGGAGCAGGTGTGTTAAATTTGGTGTTATCGCTCCCACTCTCCCATACTGGTCACTGGAAGTTCAACATGGCATCTCATGGCAAAGAACCCTCTGAGGATCTGAAAAAAAAAAGAATTGTTGCTCTACATAAAGATGGCCTAGGCTATAAGAAGATTGCCAAGACCCTGAAACTGAGCTGTAGCACGGTGGCCAAGACCATACAGCAGCTTAACAGGACAGGTTCCACTCGGAACAGGCCGCGCCATGGTCGACCAATAAAGTTGAGTGCACATGCTCACTGTCATATCCAGAGGTTGTCTTTGGGAAATAGACGTATGAGTTCTGCCAGCATTGCTGCAGAGGTTGAAGGGGTGGGGGGTCAGCCTGTCAGTGCTCAGACTATATGCTACACACTGCATCAAATTAGTTTGCATAGCTGTCATCCCAGAAGGAAGCCTCTTCTAAAGATGATGCACAAGAAAGCCCGCAAACAGTTTGCTGAAGACAAGCAGACTAAGGACATGGATTACTGGAACCATATCCTGTGGTTTGATAAGACCAAGATAAAATTATTTGGTTCAGATGGTGTCAAGCGTGTGTGGCGGCAACCAGGTGAGGAGTACAAAGACAAGTGTGTCTTGCCTACAGTCAAGCATGGTGGTGGCATTGTCATAGTCTGGGGCTGCATGAGTGCTGCCGCCACTGGGGAGCTACAGTTTATTGAGGGAACCATAAATGCCAACATGTACTGTGACATACTGAAGCAGAGCATGATCCCTTTCCTTCGTAGACTGGGCCGCTGGGCAGTACTCCAACATAATGACCCCAAACGCACCTCCAAGACAACCACTACCTTGCTAAAGAAGCTGATGGTAAAGGTGATGGACTGGCCAAGCATGTCTCCAGACCTAATCCCTATTGAGCATCTGTGAGGCATCCTCCAGCTCCGTGATGTCATCATGGAGGAGTGGAAGAGGACTCCAATGGCAACCCGTAAAGCTCTGGTGAAGTCCGTACGCAAGAGGGTTAATGCAGTGCTGGAAAATAATGGTGGCCACACAAAATATTGACACTTTGAACCTAATTTGGACATTTTCACTTAGGGGTGTACTCACTTTTGTTGCCAGTGGTTTAGACATTAATGGCTGTGTTTTGAATTATTTTGAGGGGACAGCAAATTTTCACTGTTATACAAGCTGTACACTCACTACATTGTAGCAAAGTGTCATTTCTTTTATTTGTTGTCACATGAAAAGATATAATAAAATATTTACAAAAATGTGAGGGGTGTACTCACTTTTGTGAGATACTGTATTTACTGTATGTCATATTTACCAGCCCCTTCCTTTTCTTAATGAACATTGAGTCACTCACTGTGTTCATTTATAGCAGAAACATAGTAAACTGTGTTTTCTATGTTTCAGTTTGTGAATGAACAGGAAGCTCTGTACAGAGCTATTCCTGTTTATTCATTCTGTGCAGCGATTGAGATTGAGGACTGTTTCCGCAATATCCTTTCTCTGTCTCAAAAGTGAGACATCAGGGGTCTGTTTAGACCCCTGATATTTAACCAAAGCTCCCCAACAGGGCTGCTATTTTTTTTTTTAATTAACAAAAAAAATAAAATAATTGTTGGAAGGCAACATGGTTTAATATCTGGAGTTTCACTTCCTGGTTGATACAGCCAGGTGGCCTAAGTTGGAAACTGCAAGTTGACCCAGCAGGGTGTTCTTAACAAGGAATCATGAATGGGAATTCATTGCAGGCCTCCTGATGGAGGTATAGGGGTGGAGGAAGATCCCCTGAAGAGTTGCCAATTCAAATGTCCTGTTACAGAAGATCAAAGGGCTAGCTATAACTGAAGATGACCCAGGTCACAGAGCGATGATACATGAACGAATGCTGCCCCTAGAGGCCAATACAGCAGGACAGACAGAAATACTTTAATTCGTCAGAGGTCTAGATGGACTGGCAATGGGGTTGGGTCTGGACAGTGTATGATTGGAGTTTAAAAGTGCAAACAGAAGGGAAATCAGCCCTTTCTGCTCTTCGCTTGCTTGCCTGATGGCTCTCGTGCCGCATGGCCCTCTCTTGCCATTTTGAGCCCAGCTGACGAGACAATATTTAGAGGACTGCCTTGCATATCATTGATGTTCTTTTGTTATATGCTCTGTTTTACTAAGCAGTGTGTTTGTTTTTATAGTTAACCTGATATCATTGCACTATCAACAGTAACATTATCAGAGTTTTAATAGACTAGCTAACTATAGGAATAGACAAGTTAATACATATATGGAATGAACAGAGGGAATCCATATCCACCCAGGCAATATTTATTTCAAGATTTATTTACATAATAAAAATAAAAACTACTGACACCATTCACTGCCCTACTGACACCAACTTCTGCCCTACTCACACCATCCTCTGCCCTACTCACACCATCCTCTGCCCTACTGACACCATCCTCTGCCCTACTGACACTGTCCACAGATAGTCCACTGCCCTACTAGCACTGGCCATTGCGCTACTGATTGACACTGTCCACATTTAAGGTAGGCTAAGTATTTTTACAATTACATTTGTTTTATTCTATTTTGCTAAATTTTCCTTACTATTTAATTAGACCTTGCTAGTTAATTTCTTAAAAAAGGGTGACAAACCCCAGTGATCTTTGGTCTCCTTCATGTTGTCCAGGTAGATCTCCACCCTGTTTTACACTGTGTTGCTGGGGAAAAGCGATTACTGTGTCACCCTGCAAAGGTAGTTCAGTAAACTCAGAGGGCCCGGGCCCCATTTGAGCTATACAGGGTGACGGGGAAAGCCCTTTCCCCCAGCGGCACACGCTATGCTCAATCCCCCCCAGCCCAGTACAGCCCCTCCGTTCCCATCCAGCAGGAGTCAATGGCTCCTGCTGCTTTGAGCCAATGGAAAATAAGAGATCTAAGAGACTCCCTGTTCTCATGCACATTGCTGGATCAAGATCAGGCTCAGGCAATTATAAAGGGGGGAGGGGTAGTTGCACGCAGAAGGTTTTTTACATTAATGCAGAGAGTGCATTGCATTATAAAAACCTTTGCCTTTAGAACCACTCTAACGCAATGCTATGCACACCCAATAAATATGCGTTAATACACTGCATGGTTTGGGAAAACATGAAGGGGGCCTGAAGTCTCCTGTAAGCTTTAACATTAATGTTGTTTACAAAGTCAATTTCAATATTTTAAAATCTTTAGATATCATTAAAATAATACCTGTTGATTCTGTCATGAAGGTCCTTGTTCTGGCGCTTTTGTTATATGAACACAATGCTTTGTCCCTGTTTCTGAATTTTGCTCCAGCAAGACTTCTTATGGGGTCCATAAGTGGTTGTTTCAACACACATAATGCAGGAACAGTTCACTGTTGTCACCATTGGGAAAACTGCCCTGCAAAATGCCTTATAGCCATCATTGGAACTCATGCGTGTAGCTGAAAGGATGCTGTGGAAGTTCAGCAACACTAAGATGCAACAAAAGATAAAAAAGTGAATAATGTATTTTATTTTAAAAAATGCAATTGTTAAAAAAAAAAAAAATTCCAGGTATGGACATTTTTACAGTTACATTGGTCCAGGTTAGCTGTGGGATCATTGTGGAATCTGGAAATCCCTATTGTAGACACTGCTACTTCAGTGATATCTATTTTCTTCCGGCTCTTGTGGTTAGTGGCTGAGCTGATGTATTGTGGATACTGTAGGTCTGCCAGAATAAATTAATGCATGCATTTTTTGATTGGATAAAGTGGAGCGGATAACATCACCACCTTGCCTCTCCACCTTGTCCAAGGCATTCTCTGAATGGTGCCCATGCTGAGCATGTAAGGGGGGGTAGGTAGTAGGGTGATGGGGTGATCGTCATGTCCTCCATGTTTCCTTCCTTGCTGGGCGCCAGCCAAGGGTCACATGAGAACCTACCCTGGGGTGGGTTCTCCTGGGCTATGCTAGGTAATTCATACAGATAATTCTCCTACAAATGGGGTACATTTACTGGAATAGACAACTGGTCTCTAATAAACTCCTTTGATGTTACTGTACATCACCATGGTCACTGATGCATTTAGGAGGGACACGCAGAGCCCTTGCCCTCTCCACCTGTCCAGCGTATCACCTACCTCACTCACAGTAACGATATGGAGCCCCGTCATGCATCTAGCACTAACTCCATGCATGCACTTCACTTAACTCTTCCTCTTCCACACCTGTGTACAGCAGTGTTAATTTAGTCGACTAAAACGACTAAAACATTTTAGTCCACTAAAATGACTAAAACATTTTCGTCAACTAAATTAATACTATTTTAGTCGACTAAAACTAATACAATTGAGATGACTAAAATACGACTAAAACTAAAAGCCATTTTAGTCCTAAGACTAAAATTAACACTGGTGTACAGGTTGAGGACCTCTGCAGTGCTGATCTGCTCCTGTTGCTATGGAAGACCGATCTGCTCATGAAGAGAGTGCCGACTACAACTCCTCCTGCTAGAAGCTATCCCACCTGTCACAGCTACACGCTTACAACAGGCTGCTAGAGAAACATTTGTTACCCTTGGTAACCACTTGCATCTTTACACTGTATTAACTCTTCCACTAATGTCTTCATGCTCCAATGTGCTTTAACCGACCCGAGCTGTAGACTATGTGTGCTGGTTACTTGCATTATACCCCTTTAGTAACTTCAGGCCAGGCAAAGACTATGTTTCAAAGCTTTACTAAAGAATACGTTAACACAGCAGTTTACCAAAAAGTGCAGTCTTTTCTTAATATCCCTAGTTCCTAACTTCAGGCTTGTGGCTGCTCCAGCATACCTGCATAAGAAAGAGTCCATTCATGGCAGAGCCCATAGTGGAAGATCTCCAGAACTGGTCTTCACAAATTACGCATGCCCACGGCGACAAGCTAACCGCGACGTGCGTTCCGTGACCAGGGTATATGAGGAACTAAGGTAATAAGGGGGAACTTATACTGAGCATGTAAGACTGGCTGTGGTACTTTCACAGCCTGCACTATCTTTGGCCACCACTAGAGGGAGACTCCAATCCAGATAGCTGACCACACACAAGCAGAAATGAATCTTACATACAATCTGGTGCACTCTAAGGGTTGGGGAGCAGTCTAGCAATTACTATACACTTCTAGGGTTCCTCCAGCTATCCTGCAAGCTTGACCCCGGTGTTAATCACTCTTCCCACTGTCCCCACACCAACACACCAGACACACAATAAACGACTGGTCTGCTGAGCCACCACACACACAGATCTCTGTCTGGAAGATCTGTTAGCTTACAATCTGCATGCAATCTGCCAACACACAGTGCAATTGCATACTGATTGGCACATAACTTAGACCGAGTACTTAGGCACTAAAATACAACAACCTCTCCAGAGATTTGAGTCCTATCTTAGTTCACAGAAGTCACTTAATAATTGTATCATTTAATATCCCGAAAGTGGGCAGTGCATAAAAGATATACAAAGAAAAAGGATTTACTAAAAAAGATACAAAATATACAGAAAGACGCACAATTGGCAATTTGCTATGAAAATAAAAAGGGATAAAAACAGAAATAAACTTTACCGAAGTCTATCCTTGTAGTAGAAGCATACTGGAAAATTTGGGAACTCCCCAGTTTCGAACTGGCTTTGTGGAAGAACAATGTCCATATCTCAGGCTACCCAATTTATTGAAATATGGATGCGGGCTGGACTTTAGCCCTTGGCCAATCAACCCTGGGGGGGGGGGGGTGTTCCTGTCTCAGCCCACAGAATGTTTTGTGTTCTGAAATGACCAGAGTCAAATTGGCCCAGAACAGCGCTGATTGCTGGGTCATGGATAGGATTTCCGATACCAGCGCATCAGTCCGATCGCAACAGTACCAATCACTGCCTGCCTGCTGCAATCAGGCGCCATATAACGGTTTTGTGTGGTTCTCTAGGATTCCACACATGCTAAAAATACAGACTTACATGTACACGTAACCCATCACATGTACGATCAAAAGGAATTATTTTCCGTTAATATTTTAGCTTTTATGAGAGATAAAATAGGTTCCTTAGATCTGTTGATATTAATCAAAGCTTGCAGATCGGCTGGGGCCTTGCGAATGCCCCCTGCAGATCCGTGTAGCCAAGATGACTAGCAGTTTTCTTTGAGCCTCAGGAAGGTGGCAATCTATGTTTACTCTAATGGGAGCTTTTATTGGCATCTAGGCTTCACTTTGATCCTAAAAAATTGGCTCTGTCCTTTTCAAATGCTAATGAAAGAATATATGTGCATGACTGACATAGACTACTATATTTTTAATAACCCAGAATTAAACTACATCTACAATTACACTACTTCTACAGATCACATCACATCTTGCTAAGGCAAAACTATCCTACGCTTACATTTTCGTTACACTGGTGTCTTCAGGGAGGACTGCAGGTCACAACAATATCCCTACATGGTGGATGTGACAGCAGACAGGCTTGCTCTCAGAGGTGGAACTGCTCCCACTTCTTTCTTTTCTATAAGTATCTGGAGATTACATACTGTGGCTTGTCTGTGTCTTCTTCCCCATGCAGCAGACTGTGTATCTGAACAGAGCCCTCTCCCCTTTTATTATCAGCACAGGGAGAAAGAGGCAGAGCTCAGCAAAAAATTGTGCAGGAAACAGGTTAACCTGTTCTCTCTCAGCTAGGGCAGCAGCTATCTTACTAACCAGCATTTCAATCTGCTTACAAGCGGCCAACCTCCTGTGTTCACAAACCATCAGGTTGACTGTTTAGCACGGGGCCCAGAGGTAAGTGGAGATCACTGGAGTAGCGGTGTCTACTTCAGTAATTTCCAGCTTCCAGGGGCATCAGCCAGGAATGGTATTTACATAGTTACAAAGATCCAACCTGGACCAATGTAACTATGTAGAACTAAAGCATGCCTGGAACTCTTCTTTAAACTCTTTGGTTTATGGGGTGCTGAGGACTTTGCTTGTTAGGTACAGTACTTGAACTGTGTCCCCAGTGTGATCCTGTCTTTAGTTATTGTTAGGGTTACCACCTGTCCGGGATTCACCCGGACAGTTCGGGTTCGGAATCATGCGTCCAGGTTTCAGACTGCCTGAAACCCGGACACATTATTCAGACCGGACTATGGCTTCCAGATGCATCTGGATGAGAGGTGCTGACTGCCAAGGGGTGAGTGAGCTCACCATCCATCCCTGTCTGTGCCTGAAGTCTCCCTCCTTTTCTCTCCTGCCTATGAGTGAGTGCACTAAGGTAATTCAGGGTTCTCAGAGCACCCACTACATCAGAGTTCCCTTTTACACGAGAGGCCACAGTGTTCCCCCTTACATCAGAGTCCTCTCCGTACATCAGAGTTCTCAGTGTCCCTCCTTACATCAGGGTTCCCAGAGCATCCCGAAGTCTCCCTCCTTTTCTCTCCTGCCTATGAGTGAGTGCACTAAGGTAATTTAGGGTTCTCAGAGCACCCACTACATCAGAGTTCCCTTTTACACCAGAGGCCACAGTGTTCCCCCTTACATCAGAGTCCTCTCCGTACATCAGAGTTCTCAGTGTCCCCCCTTACATCAGAGTCCTCTCCGTACAGCAGGGTTCCCAGTGTTCCCCCTTACATCAGAGTCCTCTCCGTACATCAGAGTTCTCAGTGTTTCCCCTTAAATCAGGGTTCCCAGAGCATCCCTTATGTCAGGGTCCCCAGAGTTCTCCCTTACATCAGAGTCTGCAGAGTCTCCCCTTAGAGTGAAAGGGAAATTCTGCGAGTTCACATGTAAAAGGGGAACTCTGTGGACTCGGATATAAAGAGGGACCCTTGTTATTAACTTCATATGATTAGAAATGTTATTTAGTAGCAAAATATATGTATAGTTTCTACTATAAAAAATAATAATTGCTGTGCGCCGCTAAAGTGTTGGGGTTTGACTTGAAGAAAAGGTGGCAATCCTAGTTATTGTCCTGTTTCAAATGTCATTTTTTGCATTGACATACCTCCTTAGACCCAGTCTGTCTGGACAGTATGGTCACCTGCTGACTTGGCACCATCCACAGGCAGCCTAACTCTTCAATAAGACAAAGAAGTTGAATCCAATGCAATTTTACTTCAGCTTCTTGAGATGTTTTTCCAGTCTTCTGAAGTGTAAGAAGACATTGACTTTTCTGATTTCTGTCTCTGTGAAAAATTAACACTGACTAAGTGAACATGGAAGAAATGGGGAGGATCTAGCTAGGACTAAACTAACTAGCACTACATAGGAAGTGTGGGCATACGGAAAAAACAAAATCACATTGGTAAACATGTTGTAGTGGCCAGAAACTTCCTCTAGATGTCAGCATACTACAGAAAAAGAATAACCTTATGAAGTTCAATAAAACACAGAAAAACACATGACAGTGGAGCAGAACATGTATAGGCTCACACTTGAACACAAAGTCTAAGGAGAGCCTGATCATCACATTTACTACTTACTTGGATGTGCCTCACTGATGACAGCTAATATCAGACTTTAGATTAGAATAAAAATACCTAATGGTAAGTTGGAGACACGGTCAAGTTCAAGACAGAGGTCAAAAAAGATAGCAGACAGGAGACACTGGGGTCAATTAACCAAGTGATAAATACTGCATTCATTTTTGCCTTAAGCCTGGTACACACTAATAGTTTTGTTTTTTTGTTCAACTCAGCAGGTTGAGTGTAAAAAAAACCTGACGGCTTCAGTCGGAGCCGCCGTTCTAATGCCCCGTACACACGGTCGGACTTTGTTCGGACATTCCGACAACAAAATTCTAGTATTTTTTCCGACGGATGTTGGCTCAAACTTGTCACACAAAGTTGTCGGAAAATCCGATCGTTCTAAACGCGGTGACGTAAAACACGTAACGGATTTTGTTGTCGGAAAATTTTATATCCTGCTCTCAAACTTTGTGTGTCGGAAAATCCGATGGAAAATGTGTGATGGAGCCTACACACGGTCAGAATTTCCGACAACAAGGTCCTATCACACATTTTCTGTCGGAAAATCCGACCGTGTGTACGGGGCATAACAGTCCAACGTTAGTACAGCGATCTCCCCCACTGAGCTGTTGTCTTCTGACAGGGTGACTGCCCCCTCCCAGCCAGAACACTCCTATCAGCGCTCTCAGCCATTGGCTGAGAGCGCTGATCGCGAGCCGGCCGGCTGCTGGTTTTCCAGCATGCTCGTCCGAAGAAGCCGGCCAAATGACCGGCACATGTCAGACTTGCTAACATACAGTACACACAAGCGAATGTCGGACGGATTTTATTATTTATTTTATTTATTATGTCTCACAACATTCGGCCTGTGTGTACTAAGCTTTAAAGTGATTGTAAATCCTCATTTTTTTTCCTAAAAAAATAACAAACATGTTATACTTACCTCCCCTATTGGAGTGGATTTGCACAGAGCAGCTCAAATCCTCCTCTTCTCGGGTCCCTCTTCTGTGATCCTGGCCCCTCCCTCCTGTTCATTTCCCCCACAGCAAGCAGCTTGCTTTGGGGTCCCCCAAGCTTAATCACAGCTCCGTGTATCCATTCACACACAGTCTCGACCCGGCCCCGCCCCCTCTTTCCCCTGATTGGCTAGCTGACTTTCATTGACAGCAGTGGGAGCCAATGGCACTGCTGCTATGTGTCTCAGCCAATCAGGAAGGAGAATATCGGACGGCTGAGACACTCGTGGATATCACTGGACAGAGAGGGTCCTCAGGTAAGTATTAGGGGGGCTGAGGGGGCTGCTGCACACAGAAGGCTTTTTATCTTAATGCATAGAATGTATTAAGATAAAAAACCTTCTGCCTTTACAACCACTTTAACCACTTCAGCCCCAGAAGGTTTTACCCACTTCCGGACCAGGCCATTTTTTGCAAAACGGTACTGCGTTGCTTTAACTGACAATTGTACGGTTGTGCGACGCTGTACCCAAATAAAATTGATGTCCTTTTTTTCCCACAAATAGAGCTTTCTTTTGGTGGTATTTGATCATCTCTGCGTTTTTTATTTTTTGCGCTATAAACAAAAAAAGAGCGACAATTTTGAAAAAAAATTATATATTTTTATATATTATTTTATACTTCTGCTATAATACATATCCCTAAAAAAATGTAAAAAAAACATATTTCTTTATCAATTTAGGCCAATATGTATTCTGCTACATATTTTTGGTAAAAAAAAATCCCAATAAGTGTATATTGATTGGTTTGTGCAAAAGTTATAGCATCTACAAACCATGGGATAGATTTAGGGCCGTTTATTTATTTTTTTACTAGTAATGGCAGCGTTCTGCAATTTTTAGCAGGACTGCGACAATGCGTCGGACAAATCTAACCCTAATGCCGTGTACACACGGGCAGACTTTCCGACAGCACGGAATGAATCCGCTGGACGATTCGATTGTGCGTGGCGGCTTCATCGGACCTTTGCTGACGAAAAATCAGACGGACTTTAGAAATATATAAATAAACTTAATTGCGCTAGCAAAAAACAATAAAAAAATAAAAAATTTTTTCTAGTAATGAAAAAAATTTAAAAGTGCTTAGGAAACACAATGTATGTATAAACAGTGAGTGCATGAAATACTTATGCAAAAGTGGAAAAATTATGTTAAAAGTCAATAATCATAGGCAAAAGCCACTTATAATCCGTCCATAATAATATGAATCATTTTAAACTAGAAAGAAGAAAGTCCGCTTCATGTGTTTCATCACCACACACCAAGGATTGGTGAGCCAAAATACTTCTGATCAGATGTGCATTGATAGCGGTGAGGGAAGTAATAGATGTGCGCTTACCCCAAATGTTGGACCTCCCCTGTGGCAAGGTCTTATAAGCTTGCAGATTTCGCCCTCTGCAGGGACAAGCTGTTAATCTCCTGGTCTTGACAGCGTATACCGCCGACTTCCGTATGGCCGGGATGATCCAACTATTCCAACCTCAGAGGGGGGACTCAGGAATGGAAAAGTCCACATACGGGAGCAAAAGGCATAAGGAGAAAAAAAACTCCAATAGTGTGATAGCGTTTAGGATATTTATTGGTTAAAGCAAACCACAAGTGAACATTAAAAGATCCAGATAAAAAAGTATCATTAAAAAGCCGGCATAATCAAAGGCAGAACGCCCGTGCAAATAAACTCTTCAGAACACGTGATGGCTAGCACTGCGAGGCCACGCCCTACATGTTTCGTCATACGTATTTCTTTATCATATTTCTTTATCAATTTAGGCCAATATGTATTCTGCTACATATTTTTGGTAAAAAAAAAATCCCAATAAGTGTATATTGATTGGTTTGTGCAAAAGTTATAGCATCTACAAACCATGGGATAGATTTAGGGCCGTTTATTTATTTTTTTACTAGTAATGGCAGCGTTCTGCAATTTTTAGCAGGACTGCGACAATGCGTCGGACAAATCTAACCCTAATGCCGTGTACACACGGGCAGACTTTCCGACAGCACGGAATGAATCCGCTGGATGATTCGATTGTGCGTGGCGGCTTCATCGGACCTTTGCTGTCGAAAAATCAGACGGACTTTAGAAATAGAACATGTTTCAAATCTTTCCGACAGACTTGAGTCCGGTCGAAAAATCCGTTCGTCTGTATGCTAGTCCGACGGACAAAAAAAGCTATTGGCTACTGGCTATGAACTTCCTTATTCTAGTCCGAACGTACGTCATCACGTTCAAATCTGTCGGACTTTGGTGTGATCGTGTGTAGGCAAGTCCGTTTCGTCTGAACTCCGTCGAAAGTCCGTCGAAAAGTCCTTCGGAGTTCAGTCCGTCGAAAGTCCGCTCGTGTGTACACGGCATAAGTGACACTTTTTGGTGACCAGTGACCCCAATACAGTGATCAGTGATATAAAAATGCACTGATCACTTTATAAATGGCACTGGCAGGGAAGGGGTTAACACTAGGGGGCGATGAAGGGGTTAAATGTCTTCCCTGGGAAGTGTTTCTAACTGTAGGGGGAAGTGTTACACTGGAGAAAAGGAGAGATCCTGATTTAGCTTAGCTGAAACACGATCTCTCACTTTTCCTCCCTGACAGATCAGCCGTGTGCTTTGTTTGGATTGGCACACCGCTGATCTGTCTCTCCTGTGAATGATCAGTGGATCGCGGCGGCCATTGCGGGCACCGGACCTGCTGATTGGCTCCTGCTGTGTCCAATCACAGTGGGAGTGGCACGCTGGCGGTGCGTGTGTGCCCCCTAAACCGCGTGCACAGGTACGTGATTTTGTGCACCTGGGCCACCCTGCCGAAGTAAATGTACGTGGGGCGGTCCGGAAGCGGTTAAAGTAACTCACTACTGGCCAGTGCAGAGTGTCCCATAGGCTCCTTTCACAATTGTGCGACTTGTCCTGCAACTTGGGACTGCAAAGTCGCATGACGAGTTGTACCCCATGATTTCCAATGAGTACCATTCATATCTGTGCGACTTCAAGTTGAACCGACTTCAAAGTAGTCCCTGTACTACTTTGGTCCGACTTTGATGTGAGTTGACACAAGTTTACACAGGCATTCCCTGAAATTGCGGCAAAATTGCAGCAAAATCGCACTACTTTGAAGTCGCAGTAGTGGGAAAGGGGCTTTATTGTTATTTTATACATTCCTAAAATATTGACTGTCTATACCAGGGGTAGGCAACCTGGGGCCCTCCAGCTGTTGCAGAACTACAAGTCCCATCAGGCTTCTGGGAGTAATTGTAACTGCCAGCCTTGCAATGCTTCATGGGAAATGTAGTTCCACAACAGCTGGAGGGCCCCAGGTTGCCTAACACAGTATTTAGAGCAACCATAATATTTTACTTTGATGAATTGACTTTTATTATTGTGTTCAATATTACAAAAAAAAATCGCACAAACATCACATGCAATAACTGTTAGTGAACTGACTTCACAAACTAGGATTCAAGCCAAGTCATAACCAGAGACAAAAGGAGATCAGGTCAAATACCACAAGTCTAGCCAAGTCATGAAAAAAAAAAAAAGAGTCGCAGATCAGGAGCAGATATCAAAGGACTAAAGTGATTATATATAAAAAAAAAAAGGTCAAGGCATCTGGAAGGTTTGCCTTATTTCTTGCAGGGGATGTATTGCCATGGGGTATTATTACTTTGTCAAAAAATTCAGGGCCACAAAAAAAGTTCTTGCTGAAACACATACAAAGGCGGGTAGGAATATTTCTCTGAAACTCCAACTTGTGTTCCTTGGAATTCCTGCTGTCACTGATTCTATACTACAGTAGTTGACTGTAACATTATAACCTACCTGTTTCTTGTCAGCCTGAGTCCAGACAACCCTACAGTAGTACTAGAAACAGAAGGAAAAAACATCAAGATGAAAGATAGTAAGGTCCCTGTCCTTGTGCAATGCTGTGCACCTTCTCTGAGTACACTATTACAGAAGGTACATGGCCATAAACATGCTGGGCTCTGCAGTACACAACAGCTTCTCCTTCTGCATAACACCCCTGCTGATTGGCTTCTCTAAGGAACTTACCTGTACAATGTCACCATAGTGACCTCCAGTGTGACCCTGGTCACATATACACACATGCACTAACATGGGAATGTGGCCCATTATTTGCATTTTTTCCTGTCAATTCTTCTTAGCCCTGCATGATATATAGTTTGTTTGCTCTGAGGATGTGCTCTGTGTATAAACCCTTTTCACCTCTGTTGCTGAACTAACTTGTTTGACCTTGTTTTTGTCTGATGCCAGTCCTGATCTCTGTATCATTCCCAGCCATGGCCCTCTCTCTGTCCTGATACCTTGTTCTAGCTGTTTGACTTCCTGACCTACCATAGGGTTGCCACCTTTTCTTTCAAGTCAAGCCCAAACACTTTAACGGTGAACAGCAATATTTTTATTTTTTTGTATAAACTATACATATATTTTGCTAATAAATAACATTTCTAATCATATGAAGTTAATATTAATTAGTATTGTATTAGCCCCCCTTTACATCAGAGTCCACAGAGTTCCACTATTACATCTGAACACTGCGGCCTCTTTTGTAAAGAGGAACTCTAAAGTAAGGGGTGCTCTGAGAACCCTGATTTACCTTAGTGTACTCACTCAAAGGCAGGAGAGAGAAGGGGGGGAGACTTCAGTCACAGACAGAGATGGATGGTGAGCTCATTCACCCCTTGGCAGTCAGCACCTCTCATCCAGATGTATCAGCCCCCGCTTTTCTTTTCTGAGGCACAGCCCCAGGGATTGGAGTGTGGCAGACACAGAGGGGTAGGGGCGGGACGAAGAGGTGCAGATCGCGCCCTTTCTCCTCTCCCGTCTGTGTGTGTTTTTGGGGGGGGATTGTTAGTGCCGGCTTTGGGCAGCATTAAAGAGAGTGTAACAGACACTCTCAGCTTAGACAACTGCAGCCAGCAACCCTGCTGGGAAGCCATAGTCCAGTCTTAATAATGTGTCCGAGTTTCAGGCAGTCTGAAACCTGGACACATGATTCCAAACCCAAACTGTCCAGGTGAATCCTGAACAGGTGGCAACCCTAACCTACGGCCTTTCCTCATTAATAATCTCATTTCACAGTTTCTAATCTGCCTTGTTGTGGGTTTTGACTGGAAACGCCATCCCAGTGTTTGCACTCCAGGAATCCCTGCTACACAAGCTCCAACCACTCCATTGGTGGCCTTAGTGGTTCCCCTAAAGTTGGGGGGCTTGGTGGGAATCTTGCACTATCCTACTTCTGGTCAGTAGCATATGCCACCATCCTTATTCTGTCTATATAAAACATGGGTCCAACTAAGTAACCCTTACAACAGATGCAAAGTGAATAGACCCAATTGCAATTTTTAGAATGCATCAGTTTTTATACTATGGATCTTAAAATTTTCAGAACGTCTACATATATGTGGCAAATCTGTTGCAGATTTTGCTTTGGGTAAATTATCACTGACAGAGCCACTTTTAGATTGCTGCATCCTACCTGAATGGGCAGTGAGAAAAAGTAGCTGAAAAATCTACTCCAACTGCAGTTCCTCTTCAATTTTTTTGTAACTATTCAGGAGCTTTTTAAGCACTAAACTTGGGCCAGATAGGAGGAGCACTACAGGTAAATGGAAAGCTGATAGAAAAGGAATTATTAGCTCCTAATTATGAATGTTTATCAATAAAAGTTTACTAACAGAACCCACTATGATATAATGTATAAAGACTTAAACTGGCCTTACACTGCTTGAATTTTGGCTGTTTCCTGTTGATTTGGTGGAAATTGGAGCCATGGGTGGCCCTGCTGGTACCATCTGGTTCGACAAAAGTCAATTTCTAAATCAAAGGAGCCAAGTGGAAAAATGTGGACCAAAAAGTGACTGCATCCAATCATATGAAGTTACTGTTCAGGTAGCCACAGGGGTGGCAGCTGCTTGACTACAATAGCTAGCAATGGGGATTCTTCCATCTATGAAATTTACTGTGGATGGGAGAATCAATTTATTTCTCTTGTTCAGCCAAAGAGACTGAATGAGAGTTATTTTGTGTGTATGGTTAGCCTTAGGATGAGGATAAAGCTTGTAGCACATTTTGGCCAATTTGAGTGTTTTTTTTGGCTTGAGGGTCCACCTACAATGTTTCATTAGGGTAGGTACACTTGCCCACATTGCTGCCATACAGAACTGATCAAAAGAGACATATGTATCTTCAACTCTACTGAAATGTGCCTAAATCCACCCAAAAAAAAGTAGGCTTGTCCTTGTTGATTCAAGGATTACAAGTTTAATCCAGCTGGTATTTGCTGCTATGAGAATTCTGACATCCTCAAAGAACTGCAATCTACTGTGAAATCACTTGATTTTTGGACAAAAACAACCGAAAAGCAGCCTAGTAAAAGTGTGGGGCTTGAGTGTCATTTTGGGCTTGTAGGCAGTCCATTGTGGTTACTAAAGTGAAATATTTGTAGTGATAAGTGAAGAAAAGTATTGTGCCTAGGTCAAACCTATGATATCTAAGAATTACAACTTGTCACCAAAATACCTGGACAGAAATCACCCCTTATTCAGCACGCATGGCACAGATGGGGTTATCTAAAGCTGCTCCCCTACTGACCTCTTACATATTTAAATTGGCACTGGTTCATTCTTTAGACGTTGTAGGCCCAACAAAGCTTTTTTTGTAAACATCAATAGATGAACTTAGTTCTAGGCCCCACAAGGCCTCAGGTCTTTGAAGCAGTCTCACATTCCAGGATACCCTATATCTTTGTTAGTACTACTGTACCTCTTTTTACTGTCCCACTTGAATAGGCAGTGATCTTATTGTAGTACTGATTGGCAGGTGCTATGGAGAATAACATTATAATATCCCTATAGAGACATTAGATTTCCACTACTTAGTGTAAAGCCGCATTATTGTAATGATCGGTGGTTTTTAATGAAGTGTTTATCTCTACATATTACTGGGTACTGCATACTAGAGAGAACATGCTTTAGGAAGAAAACCACAGCCATAAATCATTTGTTTAATCTCCATTTTGTCATCAGAATGTTCATGTTAAGATAGAAAATAATATTTACAGAACTGCAAATAACCAACTTTCATGTCTGTATTGTTTGGACCTAAACTATATATCCATATTAGATTACATATGCAGAAGTGCAATACTATTGAGTTCAATAAGTTATTCAACTTTGTAGCACAGAAAGTGATAGTGACACTGCACTATTTTGGTGACAATGCGCAAAAAAAAAATACATACTGTCACCAGAGCAAGTGCAGTGTCACTATGGTGACATTGTACTGCTGTGGAAATGATTATGTACCATAGGCGTGCGCACAGGGTATGCCTGTGTGCCTGGGCACACCCTAATCACGCATGCTGTCTCCAGAGCTTTGCCCCAAAATGCTGCAACCAAGAGAGTGTGTAGCTCCCGCTGCCTGTGAAACAGTTTCACAGGCAGCAGATCGTGGGGTTTGCCAGAGCCGCTACGTTTGAGAGTGAACTGTCAGATAATATAACTGCTTGCAGAGAGAGAGAGACCAGCTGTCAAAATTCAGCGGTGATGTCTGGGGTGGGCAGGACCGAATGGGTATAAAATACTAGCCAATTGGATGGGGTCTGGGCGGGCCACTACATGTATGTGGCCTGCCCCCTTTCTTAAGCTGCCCAATCATTGGCTGGTGTTGATAGCTGCTTGGTCCCACCCATCCTGACATCGCGACTGAGTTGTGTCAGCTCCTCTCTCTCGCTGCAAGTAGTTACATTAGCTGACAGTTTCACACAAACAAAGCAGCTCTGGCAAGTCTGTCTGCTACATGTGAAACTCCTCCTCTCCCCTGCTAGTGCAAATCAATGCTGCCAATCAGTGCCAACCAATGCCAACCAATGCTGCCTATCAGTGCCAACCAATGCTGCCTATCAGTGCCAACCAGTGTTGCTTATTAGTGCCAACCAGTGACAACCAATGCTGCCTATCAGCGCCAACCAATGCTGCCTATCAGTGCCAACCAGTGCCAACCAATGCTGCCGATCAGTGCCAACCAGTGCCAAGTGCCAACCAATGCTGCCTATCAGTGCTAGCCAATGTTGCCATGCCAATCAGTTCCAATCAATGCTGTCTATCAGTGCCAATCTGAGTGCCAATCAATGCTGCCTATCAGTGCCAATCAGTGCTGCCATTCAGTGCCAATCAGTGCCAATCAATGCTTCCAATGAGTGCCCATCAGTGCTGCCAATCAGTGGCAACCAGTGTCCATCAGTGCTGCCAATCAGTGCCCATCAGTGCCATAAGTGCTGCCAATCAGAGCCAATAAGTGCTGTCTATCAGTGCCAATCAGTGCCCATAAGTGCTGCTAATTAGAGCCCATCAGTGCCCATCAGTGCCACCTATCAGTGCTGACAAACGGTACCAACCAGCGCTGCCTATCAGTGCCGCCCATCAGTGCTGCCTGTCAGTGCTGCCTATCAGTGCTACCTATCAGCGCCCATCAGTGCTACCAATTAGTGCCCATCAACGCTGCCAATCAGTGCTGCCAATCAGTTCCACCTATCAGTGCCAATCAGTGCCCAACAGTGCAGCCTATCAGTGCTACAAATCAGTGCCCATCATTGCTGCCAATCAGTGCCAATCAGTGCTGCCAATCAATGGCAATTGTTGCTGCCTAACAGTGACACCAATCAGTGCCTATCAGTGCCCATCAGTGCTGCCAATTAGTGCCAATCAGTGCTAACAATCTGTACTGCCTATCAGTGCCAATCAGTGCCCAACAGTGCTGCCAATCATTGCCACCTATCAGTGTCAATCGGGGGCAGCTATTAGTGCCCATCATTGCTGCCAATCAGTGCCACCTATCAGTGTCAATCAGTGTTGCCAATCAGTGCCCATCAGTGCCACCTATCAGTGCCCATCAGTGCTGCCAATCAGTGCCTATCAGTGCTGCTAATCAGTGCCCATCAGTGCACTGAGTGCAGGGATGGGGAGATGAACTCTGCAGCCAGGCACATTGTCCATGGGGGGGGGCGGCCTGGTGGGTCACAACTGAAATCCGTCGATGTTTATTAATGCCACATGCTGATCTTTCGTTTAATAGGCATAGGCATGCGCATCCTATTGCATTAGGGTGTGCACCCCAAAGCTCAGTATTGGTACGTCTGCTTTTACATGTACATGACCTTTATAGGTATCCCAGCCTTATGCCGCCTACACAAGATCGCACATTCCGACAACAAAATCCATGGATTTTTTTCCGAAGGATGTTGGCTCAAACTTGTCTTGCATACACACAGTCACACAAATCTTGTCGGAAATTCCGAACGTCAAGAACGCGGTGACGTACAACATGTACGACGAGCCGAGAAAAATTAAGTTCAATAGCCAGTGCGGCTCTTCTGCTTGATTCCGAGCATGCGTGGACTTGTGCGTCGGAATTGTGTACACACGATCGGAATTTACGACAACAGATTTTGTTGTTGGAAAATTTGAGAACCAGCTCTCAAATTTTGTGTGATGGAAATTCTGGTGAAAAATGTCCGATGGAGCCTACACACGGTTGGAATTTCCGACAACAAGCTCCCATCCGTCGGAAAATCCGACCGTGTGTACGGGGCATTAGTCCGTAGGGTTCAATATTGAGTTGGCCCACCCTTTGCAGCTATAACAGCTTCAGCTCTTCTGGGAAGGCTATCAAGGTTTAGGAGCGTGTCTATGAGAATGTTTGACCATTCTTCCAGAAGTGCATTTGTGAGGTTGGGCACTGATGTTGGACGAGAAGGCCTGGCTCGCAGTCTCCACTCGAATTCATCCCAAATCATTGGTTTAAGGTCAGGACTCTGTGCAGGCCAGTCGAGTTCCTCCACCCCAAACTCGCTCATCCATGTCTTTATGGACCTTGCTTTGCGCACTGGTCCAAATCATTTGGTGGAGGGGGGATTATGGTGTGGGGTTATTTTTCAGGGATTAGGCTTGGCCCCTTAGTTCCAGTGAAGGGAACTCTTAAGGTGTCCACATACCAACACATTTTGGACAATTTCATGCTCCCAACTTTGTGGGAACAGTTTGGGGATGGCCCCTTCGTGTTCCAACATGACTGCACAACAGTGCACAAAACAAAGTCCATAAAGACATGAACTTAGCAGGGGTGGTGGAAAATTAACTTCAAGTGCAATAATTAACATTATAATAGTAACTAAAACATATAAAATTAAGTGTAACAATCTAAAAAATGTAAATTCCAAAGTGCTATAATGAAGTAAACCTCCCAACTAAAAAGTTTTTGCATTTGAAGTTAGTTAGTATTGCAATTATCTGTAGAGGGGTTTCCACCATCCCTGCTAAGTTTCATTTGTTATGTCTCGTTTTCAGTTTGATGTGTATTATATGAGACGTTACATATCACAGAGACTGGTATTGTGGTAATATTGAAGTTTATTGAGATGTACATACATTACAGGGTTCCACCATTATTGTTAAGTTATTGATTAGTAAGTTAGCTCTGCACTTTTTTTTGTGGTGTGGGAACACATAACAGTGCTTAGCAGCAAGCCTTTTACTGACACTTGTTTATTTTATCTCCAGTAGTTTATTGTAAATAGTAGTGTGGTAATTACCTATTATCATATGCGTGATTATGTACCATAGGCGTGCGCCTGGGCACACCCTAATCACCCGTGCTGTCTCCCGAGATTTACCCCGAAATGTTGCAACCAAAAGAGTATGTGGCCTCCGCTGCCTGTGAAACAGTTTCACAGGCAGCAGATCGGTGACAGTTTCACAGGCAGCACGGGTGATTTCCACAAAGTTGGGAGCATGAAATTGTCCAAAATGTCTTGGCATGCTGACACCTTAAGAGTTCCCTTTATTGTAACTAAGGGGCCAAGCCCAACCTCTGAAAAACAACTCCACGCCATAATCCCCCCTCCACCAAATGATTTGGACCAGTGCTCAAAGCAAGGTCCATAAAGACATGGATGAGCGAGTTTGGGATGGAGGAACTTGACTGGCCTGCACAGAGTCCTGACCTGAACCCAATAGAACACCTTTGGGATGAATTCAAGTGGAGACTGCAAGCCAGGCCTTCTCATCAAACATCAGTGCCCAACCTCACAAATGCGCTTCGGGAAGAATGGTCAAACATTCCCATGACACACTCCTAAACCCCTTGTGGACAGCCTTCCCAGAAGAGTTTAAGCTGTTATAGCTGCAAAGGGCAGGCCAACTCAATATAGAATTCTACAGACGAAGACTGGGATACCATTAAAGTTCATGTGCGTGTAAAGGCAGGTGTCCCAATACTTTTGACAATATAATGTGTGTGTGTGAGTGTGTGTGTATATATATATATATATATATATATATATATATATATATATATACACACACATATGTGTGTTTGAGCTTTGGTGTGCACACCCTACTACAATAGGCTGTGCACGCCTATGTTAAGTACAATGGCTGGCTGCTCTGATATTACTGTATGTCTGTAGGCAGATTGAAATGTATTTGTATTAGCAAGTTAGCGACTGGCCCAAGCTGGGGTAAGGGTTACAAGCTCAGTTCCCAGGCTTTTTGGTTCTAGCCCGCTCACCTGTGCTTTAAAAAGGGAGAAGGCTAAGGTCCAGGAGTTCTTCTTCCTAGCTGTACTAGTCGGTTCTGTTCATGGTATTGGACCTGCTGCGCCTTGCAGCCCGTTGAAGACACCAGGGCTTTCAGAGACATGGACAATGCCACAATGGACTCTCACATCACAAAGGTATGCCTGGGCAGCCACAATACTGTAGTTATAGGGAAAGGACATTGTTCATACTGAATTGTTATGCCACACTTGTTCAGTAAAGTTACATTAACTGCTCTGAGCATGGTCTGAAGTTATTCAAAGGGGTGCATGTTGGTTGTGGCATATCTAAAGAACCAGGGTCTGTAAAGCACTATGGGGTATGAAGTAATATTGTTACAAAAGGTTTAACTCGGCAAGACAAGTAGAAGAGGAGTGTAGTTGCTATGGGTAACCAAGTGAAGAAACAAGCTACAAGCAACCAGTCCTTAGGTGTGGAATCTAGTAAAGTGACAGGTCCTCCAGTAGCAAGAGTGTCATTGTCTTGCTCCCTCCCTAGTGGTCAGTGTGCAATAGCAACCAGATCAGAACACGCATATCAGAGATCTATGGCCTGGTCATGAGGTACGGGAAGTGAAACAGTTAATAAGTGCACACATGAGGTCCCTTCTAGGTGCATGGTGAGACCCTATTCTGCTACAATAAGTGAGACAACAGAGGTGCTCTAGACTGGTAGAGTCCTTCCTAATGCAACCTACATCAAGTTAGAGTGTGTAGTGGCATGGACAAGTGGCTTTTCAAAGGAACTTGGGATTTTTTTCTGCCCTTGGGTAATGCTCATCTCTAAGTTGAGGAACTGTCTTAATGTTAAATTCTTTACAACCACAGTCTCCGCTTGGTCCCGGGCATTGATGAGAGAGCTCTGCACGAAGGGTACCCCCATGTGCAGAGCTAATAGACCCCACCCAGATGTCAATGCTGCCAGCCATTGCCTCTGTTCATAGCCATGACAGTACAATGTGACCAGACCAGTGCAGCCAATCACAGTCTCCCCAGTCACCACCACACCAGTCCGTGTCACCATAAGGCCTCATTCTCATGTGCAGTGCTCTCTAAACAGAAATCCGTGTTCCTTCAGAGAAGATTTGATAAAGAGGATTTGCATTGTATCGCTTCCTCACCATCTGCTTTAAATCCTTGTACCATAGACAAGAACCCCTATTCACTTGAATGAGTAGAGATTGTCAGGTGTACAGGGGCTATAAATCCTGCCAAGGCTGTAAATCAGAGCATCCTGTATGGCTCTATTGGCACAGACAGTGCGACTCGATACTATGCTAAGCTACTATATATTCCCTGACCACTCTTACAGGAGCAACTATTGCAGTACACTGGTTTTGATACGATTGCCTGATTTTTGTGCAATGCAAGATACAGTATCCAGTACATAATCGGTCCAACCATTGAAAAAGTCCCACATATGTGGTATCACTATATTTGGGAGGAGTAGCACAATGTGTTTTGATGTGAAATTCTAAGTATCCCCATGCTGTGAATGAAAATATTGTATTAAATTGACAACTTTGTGTAAAAAAATACATTTTCATTGTGTTTATTTCCAAAAACTTGTGACAAAAATTGAAGTCTTCAAAGGACTCAACATGCCTCTTATAAAATACCTTTGGATGTTTATGCTTCAAACTGTGGTAATTTTGTGTTTTTTTTCTACTGTCCTCTTGCTCCTGGGCCTTCAAGAATGTCAAAGGTAGTCAGGAAATAGATTCCTATCTTATGCTCCTAGAAAGAGTCAAGCCCCCCCCCACCCTCAAACCCCCCCACCCCCCGCCCCCTTGGATTTTGGGCCCCTCTATGTTGTTAGGCTGTGAAAAAGTCTCACATATTTGGTATCGCCATTCTTGAGAGCAGTAGCTGACTGTATTTTGGTGTGTAATTCTAAGCATTTCTATGCTGTGTGTTAGAAATATCCTAATAATGAACAACTTTGTGTAAGAAATATACATATTTTCTGAATTCCGCATTTTCAAAAAACTTGTGGTAAAAAATGAAGTATTCAAAAGACTCACTGTGCCTCCTAGAAAATACATTGGGGTGTTTGCTTTCCAAAATGTGTTCATTTTGTGGGTGTTTCTCCTGCCCTGGTGATTCAGGGATCCAAAATGTAATAGGTAGTTAAGAAATTAGATATGTAGTTTATGCCCCTAGAACGCCTGAAGATGCTCTTTGGATCTTGGGCCCCTCTATGTGGCTAGCTTGTGAAAAAGTCTCACACATGCGGTACACCCCAAAAGAATGTCTTTTGGGGTGTAATTGCAAGTATGCCTATGCTGCATGTGAGAAATATTTTCTTAAAATGACATTGTGAAAAAAACGAGTTGTATTTAATTTCTTCATTTTCCAAAAAATTGTGACAAAAAAATTACAACTTCAAAACACTCACCATTCCTCTTACTAAATGCCATGGATTGTCTACTTTCCAAAAAGGAGTCATTTTCTTCACAGATTTGTATTTGTACTGTCGTGACATTTTATGACCTCAAGAAACGGGATACACAGTCAATACATCAGGATTGATCAATTTTCAAATATATATACCATAGTTTGTAGACTCTTTAGCTTTCATGCAGACTAAGTAGTATACACGGATTTGTTTTTTTCACCAAAAAATGTAGCAGAATACATTTTGGCCAAAAGCTATGAACAAATATTACTTATTTGCAAACTTAAGAAACTTTTTTTTTTTCATTTTCAGTCTTTTTTCATTTATATAGTAAACAGTGAAAAAAACAAAAACAAAAAAAAAAAAAACAGAGGTGATTAAATACCACCAAGAGAAAGCTCTATCTGTCTTAAAGAAATTATATAAAATTCTTATGGGTACATCGTTGCATGTCTGAGCAATTGTTATTCAAACCTAAAGTTTTCTGTCTGATACACCAAACATTCAAAGTGCTATTTCCACATTTTTTTGTCTAAAATATCTCAGGTAACAACAATCTACAACAAAACAAACATGACTACAACACTCAGTGAAGGGCACTGAGAGGCCTTATGATGCTAGTCTATCAGCCCTCTAAAGGTGGCCATCAAAAATTATATTTATTTTACATTTTCAAAAATACACCCATACACTTATATGTGTAAATGTGTGTGCCAGTGGTTACACAGATATAGCCATGCATAACATCTGTAGTGTGTGTCATCGGGCAAAATTACACTGCAGCTGTGGTTCCCAGGTGCCACGACCACAGGTGTATTTTAATCTGTAGGACAGTATGCCCTAATGTATATATGCAGTGTACTAACTAATCTCCAGAGCTCTCTTTCTATCTACAATTCCCTCAGGTTGCTGCTCAAGGTACAAAGAGGTGTCTGATGGCTGGGCTATATCCTGATGCAAGGTAAGGTAATACAACCGCCAGTGATCTACACCAAAAACATTATCCAACTTCAGTGTTCTTATGACTTATGCCCCATTTATCAGAATGATTTCTGCTAAAATTAAAACTTTAGTATGTCTCACAACTGCCATCATCTTGATAGTAAACAAAAATATGCTTACTATAGTTAACACAAGGGAATATGTTTCATATGACAAGATATGATCTGCGGCTCTAAAAAAAGATATTGTTTATTCCTGTTACATCTGTCAAGTGCCCTAGTTTGCAGCAAGTGCATGGCATATAATGGGATTCGATAAAGATGACATTGCCTTCATCCAAAATTCAAAGTCTGCAAGAGGGTGTCTTGGCATACATACTGTACAAAGCCCTTTATCTTTCAGATTTCTTGGGAACTCTTAAAATGTGGCAAATGTCACCCCATTATTCTATATTTCTCTGCCATGCCACTCTGTCTGCAGGATGCATTGTCTGCCAAGAAAGGGCCTTAGAGTTGCCCTGGAGGTGGAGGTCTGGTTGACAACCTGTAGACCCCTTCAAAAGCAAAAGCAATATTCATCCATATTCCAGAAATATGTGCACTAGAGATTATATTCAAGATCATCAGCCTTTTGTTTAAAAAAACTCCACCTTTTTAGAGAGGTTGTCTTATTTGATCTAGTCCTGATCCTTCAACTGCCCTGTGCAATCTCTAAGACTTATACTCAGTAGGACTACATACATTTTAACCACTTTACTTCTACTTTTAAATGGGGTTTTGCATGCTTCAAAATGTACTTTATGAACTCACATATAGCCTATTGTCTTTGTAGGTGTCCAAGGTGGGTGGGTTTCTTCTGGCAAAGCAAACTTGTATTTTACACATGGAGCACAAAGCAACAGATTAACTTTAGCTTTGACTTCAACATCTAGCATTTTCATATAGTGGTTGGGAAAGAATTATCAGCCTTGTTTAAGCTCTAAAATATTCATACGTGTGCCAATTCATGCACATGCATACTTTAAAGGTATTATACACTTTCAAATGATTTTGTTATATTAACTAAGTGATAGTGTAGTTATATTCCCTATGTTGTTTATTTGTGTGACGAGCTAGGAGCGCAAGAATCACACAGAGGCAGATCACGTGAAACCCAAATGGCAGGCATTTATTGAGAGACTTGTGTGTACAGGAGGGGTGGCGTTGGGACATGCCACGAATAAGCAGTTCACAGAGTAGTAAAGAACACAAAATATAGTTTAACAGTTCATGGAGTAGTAATGGGCACAGCATGGATAAACAGTTCTCTGAGTAGCAATGGGCACAGTACGGATTGACAGTTCACAGAGTAGCAATGGGCACAGCACTGATAAACAGTTCTTGGAGTAGCAATGGGCACAGTACAGATTAACAGTTCACAGGGTAGCAATGGGCACAGTACAGATTAACAGTTCACAGGGTAGCAATGGGCACAGTACAGATTAACAGTTCACAGGGTAGCAATGAGCACAGCATGAATAACCAGTTCTCGGAGTAGCAATGGGCACAGCACGGCTAAACAGTCCTCGGAGTAGCAATGGGCACATCGCTGATAAACAGTTCACGGGTAGCTATATGGCACAAAAAGGGAAAATGATCCTCAGGGCATTAGCAAGGGGTAACAGTCCATGGAGTGGGAATATGGCACAAAAAGAGGGAAACGGTTCACAGGGCGACAATAGGCACAGCCAGGGGAAAGGATTCTCAGAACGGTAACAGCAAGGGAAGTAAGGGGCAGAACGTTTCAAAGACTCACGCTGCAGAAGTCTGACTGTCCTGAGTAGTGTATGTGGTGGTCTTGGCATCAAAGGATCCAGGCAAGACACTTCAAGGGGGACTCTGGGTACACAGCAGATTGGGCATGCAGGGCAATCCGAGTAGGGCTCTGGGAACACAGCAGAGTGAGGAAAAAAGTGAGGAAAAGGTGAGCTCCAGTGTCTGGAAAGCAGCACAGACCATACAGAACTACAAGTCCCAGTGTCCAGAAAGTAGCACACAGTCCATACTGATCCATCAGACTCAGCAGTTCTAGACACTTTCTAGCTTCCTTCTAGTGAGGTATGCAACCATCAGCTCCTCTGTGTTCATCATGGGATTCAACTCAGAAAAGTCTGACACTTGCTGCCAGCATAGGCATATTACAGTATATTGTCCTTTGAATTCAGCCAAGACTTAAAGGAGTTGTAAAGGCAGAAGGTTTTTTTATCTTAATGCATTCTATGCATTGGGATAAAAAGCCTTCTGTGTTTAGCAGCCTCCCCAGCACCCCCTAATACTTACCTGAGCCCCATCTCTCTCCAGCAACATCCACGAGTGTCTTAGCCACCCGGGACTCTCTTCCTAATTGGCTGAGACACAACAGCAGCATCATTGGCTCCCACGGCTGTCAATCAAAGTCAGTTAGCCAATCAGGGGAGAGAGGGGGCAGGGCCGGGCTGGTTCTCCATGTCTGAATGGACACATGGAGCTGTGACTCAGCTCGGGTTCCCCCATAGCAAGCTGCTGGCTGTGGGGGCACTTGACAGGAGGGAGGGGCCAAAAGCAGCGAAGAGGGACCTGAGAAGAGGAGGATCCAGGCTGCTCTTAGTAGGTAGCGGCCCGTCCCTTATAAGCTTAATGGATAGATTCATGCATAGCATGAATCTAACCATGGCCGCCATGGCCACCCCCTATTTAGGTGCCCGGCCCCTTTTAAGACCCTGGGTGCCTGAATTACAGCGGGGATGTTTTTTGGAAGCACCTGATTAGAGCATAGGTTCTAATAAGCTTCAAAATAGGGTGGACTCGGAGCGCAGAGCATTGCGCTCAGAGCCCACCCAGGTGTGTTAGAAAAGCAAATGAATATTCGGTTTTCTAACACTGAACCGCCTCTCCGCCAATCAGGAAGCGCGGGTCTGATATCCGTCATCTGATTGGCTGAAAAGACAGGTACTCCTATTGGACGCCCAGCAGGAGGTAAAGCATGGAGGAAGCATGGAGGACACAGGAGCCTGACCCACTGCCCGTCCCATAGCTCGCCGCTGTCACCCGCTGCCTGACTCACCACCAATATGGGGTAAGTGCCGGTCAGACAGCGAGCGGGTGGGGGGGTGCTGGGGTCACAGTGGCTGCATTTGATGGGCATAGTGGCTGCAATTGATAGCACAGTGGCTGCATTTGATGGGCACAGTGGCTCCATTTGATGGGCACAGTGGCTGCAATTGATGGCACAGTGGCTGCATTTGATGGGCACAGTGGCTGCATTTGACGGGCACAGTGGCTGCATTTGATGGGCACAGTGGCTGCATTTGATGGGCATAGTGGCTGAATTTGATGGGCAAAATGGTTGCAAGTGATGGCACAGTGACTGCAATTGTTGGCACAGTGGCCACCGCTGCTCTGAGGAGGTAAGTATAACATGTTTGCTATTTTTAAAAAGAAAAAAATGAGATTTTACAATCACTTTAAGCATTCAACGCCCGGTGTTGGCATGTCTGGTATTATCCAGCTACAGTACACACTGCTGTCTGCGCTTCCTGCTGAGATCAACCTCATCGCCTACCCCCTGCGGGGCACAGGAGCCCATAGATTAATTAAACAGACATACTGACTGTTTTACACTTTTAATTTCAACAAAACAACAACAAAAAATAAATATATTTCTGCCCTCCGCCACAGTTTGCCTTGCCTTGTAATGATGGGTTCACATGTTGTGTCCGCATTTTATAGCATCATGGCTGATTGTTTCTCCTATGTCCATGTATTCCTTCACTGAGCTTGTCCCTAATCGTCAAAGGGACAGGCAACTTTTTCCAGGTCGAGTCCAATCCATGCCTCGTCATTCTCTGTGTTGCATCACAAATAAGGGAGAGTTAATGTGATGAAAACACATCTCTTCCCTTCGTTGCTCACCTTCAGAGCACTAGACTGAGATACCAGGAATTGTGGGATATGTAGTTTCTTCACAGGAAGTGTCAGTTGTTAGACTACAGACAGAGGGTATGCATTAACCTGTATAGTGCCTTCCCTCATGTTTGAAGACAAAAATAAATTGCCGACAAAGGAATGTGAAAACTTACTGTACTATATGCTGCGAGTACAGGGCAACAAATGGCACCATGAAGCTACATGATCAATGTACATTTTATGCAGGTGAAAAACACAAGCTGCAGGTAGATAGGTTTATAGTGCCTTTACTACACAGTTTTTTTTGCATTGAGCTATGTTGTGTTAGGTCAGTCAATTAAATTTGAATGGGTTGTCAACATGCTTAAATGCACAAAAAAACCCACACCTGCACTATTTTTTTGGCAAAGCAATGCACTATAAGTGTTCATGTATGTGCATATGTGGCATGCTTATGAGCAAGTGAATTTTATGTTTATTGTATATGTGCATTGGAGTACTGAAAATGTCTGACCACAAGGCACGTATAACCATGTGTTAACATTCAGTGTGGTAACTCACATTAAGATACTGTACATTTTGCTGTTTCTTATTGGAAAGCGCATACAGTGGGTATAGAAAAGAATCACCCCCTTTAAAAATTCACATTTTGTTGTTTTCATCCTAAAATGAAGACAGACACACTTTGTGTTTTATCTAGCTGTATTTACTCAGTTCAGCTTATAACATCCAAGTGAAAGATTAACACCAACATGTCAGAAAAGAAAAAAAAAATCAAAAACAGAATCACTGAGCTGGAAAAAGGATCACCCACTCCTAAAAATGAATTGTAACCTCAATCAGGTGTAGCGAATTACCTTCTCAATGGCACACAAAGTGTCATGTACCTGAAGGGAGGCTGAAATGATGGGGTTGGCCTCTCTTGTATCTCCAGCCCAGGTCCCGCTGAGGGTGGAACAGAAGGAGCCAAGGGACAGGAGGAACACGAGTGCCAGCAGATGAAGACCCGGAAGCCTGTAGCAGGAAGTCGCAGCTGGTCGCAGGACTGTATTCTCAGACACTCGGATGGTAGTGCTGAGCCAAGCAGGGAACAGGAGCAAGGTCACAAGGATAGCCGGGTTCGGTAGCAGACGGGCAGCAGGGTACCAAGGCATCAGGCAGAAGCAGGGTCAGATGGAGAGCCGGGATCAGGAGCCAGACATCAGGTATAACAGAGTCCAGAAGTAAAGTCAAATGGGAGCCAAGGTCAGCAATGGGTATCAGACAGGATAAACACAGGATTCAGGGTATCAGGAGCACAGCTGAAGACCAGTCAGCACTGATCATAGTTAGGGCACCCTTTAAGTAGGCCGTCTGGCGCCAATTGGCACTAGGGACGCACTCCTGCATGTGCATGCTGTCCTATCGCATTTGCAGCAGCCTGTGAGCGCGCGTATGCGCGCCAGATGATTTCCACTGGTTTCTTTACATTAAGCCATTTGACTTTCAACTGTGATCAGCTGTGGTAATTTTAATTAGCTTGGCATACAAGAAAAAAAGCTACTCCTCAAGAATTGTCACATGCAGTTATGACCGAGCTTTGCCAAAATGCACCTTGAAGATTCTAAGGCCACATGGAAAAAGGTGTTATGGTCAGATGAGATTAAAATTGAATTAAAATTGAATTATTTGGCCTCAACAGTAAATGATATGTCTGGCCGAAATCCAATACATCTCACCATCCAAATAAAACTATTCCTACAGTAAAGAATGGAGGTGGTAATATCCTGTTATGGGGGTGTTTCTCTGGAGCAGGGACTGGAGCACTTGTCAGGATAGAAGAAGAATGGATGGGGCAAAATACCATCAAATTCTTGAGGAAAATCTGCTGCCCTCTGCCAGTTGTCAATGGGAAGGTTTTACCTTGCAACATGACAATGACCACACAGTGGTTGAAGGAGAAAAAGGGGAATGTCCTTGCATGGTGTAGTCAGAGCCCAGACTTAAACCCCATTGAAAATCTGTGGACTGACTTGAAGACTGTAGTTCACAAACGGCCACCAGGGCCTCTGATAAGGCAGTACAGCCAGCTCTCCTATACTGGGCCTGGGCCTCATCAGTTCAAAAGGGGGGCCCAAGCACCTGCTGAGCAGAAGGGCCAGCTGTACTGTCTTATTGCAGACACACAGCGGCCCTTCTGAGGGTACCACTACACATGGAATTTGCTAATATGGTTTTGCTTGTGGTTTTGTCATATTAAGAGCAGGGTACTTTCATGCTAAACTATGCAGCAACGAATGTTAGGCCGCCATTAGTCTTTTTTAATGGCTAAAACAGTAGCAACCTGATCAGTTTTTAATCCAATGATATCAATTCACTTAAATAAAGTTGAATTTGAGAATGTAATATTAAACCAAAATTGTTGTATTGGTAGTGTGTTTCACAAAAAAAAACTAACGTCTTGCTGCTGTAATTTAAGTCATGAGTTTCTGTGTGCCTTTCATTACTGGTCACATGCTCCTCTTGCAAAACAAGTTTAAACTAAACTGATTTGAGGCAACAGTACATATTTAACTTTAGAGTATGGGGCTGAAAACACTTAGGGTAGGAATATAGATCACTAGTAAATAGGAAATACAGATATTATGCATTATTGTCAGTTAGCAAATTTCACCCATTTTCCTTTAATTTTACATTTTTTTTTTTTTTCCCCACTGCAGTTATCCACATAGACCATAGCTATGTTTTTTTAGGATATTTTCTGATCCCTGTGCCACTGAACATTGCTATGTCTCCCCCTGCTGGTAATAGGTGGAAGCTAAACTGCACAAACTGGAACCTGTGGTGAGAGAACTATAGAATTAGGCGTTGCTATAAACTCTCCTAATGAAAATGATATTTTACTAGATATCATACAAATCTAATAGCTCTATTTTTATCTGTAATTTTATATCTTTACTCTGACCTGGTACAAGTATAAATATCTGTAGTTCTGACTTCACTGTTCCCAGTCCTAGAAAGCATTGCAACAAAATATTCAGTATAATAGCCTGGCAAGGAACATTTTCAGAAGAACGTAATCTTTATCCCTTTGTTCACCAGTTGTCACTAACCAAGAGCAAGCTAGCTCTATACACTAGGACAGTGGTCTCCAAATTGCGCCTTGGGGGCGGCGAATGCTGCCCTCTGCTTGCTTTTATCCAGCCCTTGGAGTGCTATTTTATTCACTGACACCTATGAAGGGCACAATTCCTCCCATTGACACCACTGATGGGGCACAATTCCTACCAATAACATCAGTGATGGGGCACTGTTCCTCCCAATGACACCAACGATGGGGCCCAATGACACCAATGATGGGGCACAATTCCTCCCAATGAAACCAACAACGGGGCACAATTCCTCCCAATGACACCAATAATTGGGGATTGTTTACTCCCATTAATGCTGGGACATTTTGTACTCCTGGTGGCCACAGTCCGGCCCCCTAATGTTTGAAGGACAGTAAATTGACCCTTTGTTTAGAAAGTTTGGAGACTCCTGTACTACGATAATGAATGAAGTGCCTTATGATACCAGGATGCCATAGTGTAGAGAAACCTCCAGCTCATGAACCCTATTTGTGCTAAGCTTCACTGTTTCCCACTAACCCCCACTCTCTAGCTATTCTAGTTTAGTGCCTGGTGCAGAAAGTTGCAATACCTGTACTGGGACATGGTCTTTAGGCACTCAAGGTGGAGATGCCAATATGCACCCAAAAGTAGAGATGGTGTAATCTGCAGGGTTAGCTTGATAGCCAAGTCTTGCAAAGTTCAGGAAACAGCCAGAGCAATGTAAGGGCAGGAGAGGCTCCACTCTCAGGCAGGCCTTCCTTCCATCACCAAAGTGCCAGAGCCAGGAGCTTATTCTGGCTTCTGCATTGGCCAAACCCTTTATACCACTACTTAAAGCAATGCAAGAAAATGACAACTAAAATAGACAAATTATATTTTCAGAGATGCTAATCCTAGCATCTACGCTAAGCTGTTTTATAAGTTGGGGTAAAGCTAGCGTCTATAGGGCTAACCTATTCTAGTAATCCATGGGGCTGAGGGGATGAAGGATTGGAGCAGGCAGAGCACATATAGGAACCCATGTTAGTCCAACCTGCCTTTTAGAACTGAATGCAAAGCATACATATTTCAGCATCTGCTGCTGGTATTTGCTACTTCAGCCATGCTGTGTGAGGATCAGGTAGGGAAGTGTGAGCACCCTCAGGCGCTGTGAGACTTACTTGAATTGCAGCTGTTTTCCTTTTGAACACGGCAGAGGATGCCTTATTAGGACAAAACGTCAGGACGAGCTCTGCTGATGCCACTGTGTTGCTTTGATTTTATCCAAACACTTTTAATGTCTTCTCAAATGTGAGTGACCATTTTTCCATTTTTAACAAATGTTTTACATCTAAACGGAATCACACTATGTGGCCCAATTTTTTCTCCTTTTGCTATATGTCACACTGAGAGGAACTGCTCACGAATTCCAGTTGCTATTCATATGGTGGATACTCACTGATGTCATAATCGTCACGGAACCACATCCGATTCGGTCTAGATTGGAAGTCATGGTTGCTGTACCTCCTTGGGTGTGTTACACCAAAAGCTTGGTTGACTCATCAGGCATACGCCTTGTTGGGTTCAACCTGTCTGGTAAGCCTCTTTCCTTATGGTGGTGGATTATCTACAGACAACCAGTTCACACTCATTTATAGTCACCATTTTGATGTCATACATGGACTATATGCACTTTATATACACTATCACTCTTGATCTACACTTCAACAATATTGTGGTTTAATCATTTTATTGTATTTGCACTTATATATACCCCAATTTCCCATTGGGATATCTTCACTGTTTTTTTTTTTTTCATTGCATTAGCGCTGCACTATACTATCTTATTTGGTTTACTTTTTCACAGACTATCTGATGTGCTGGCAGCTACTATTTTTTGTTTAAGACAGCGCGGTTTCTTTCACATTTTTTTATACACATTTCCTTTTGGACAGCACAACTTTTGGACAGCACAACTGAAAAAATTCAAGTAACTGGTTTCTACTTTCTAGTTATTACTGTGTATAAGAGATCCTACACCCAAAGGACCTGGGCCCCAGAGAAGTAGGTTTGTGGTTTCGATGCTTAATGTCTCATTTGGGCAATGCCTCAACTTGGGCAAAATTAAATAGAGGCATTGTCATTTGAAATTTCTTAGAAGACAACACCATGCTCCCAGTGTGCAGGGACAATGCGTTTCATGGTTTCATACTTGATTTGATTGTAGCCGTATTAGTGCAATTTTTGACACGAAATATAACGGCCTGAATTTAGATATTGGTTTCCTTACACATTATGCTAAAGTTTTACGACCCCTCTGTGACTAGTATCCCCCCCCCATTCTATAGCTCTCCCTCTGTCTTATCTCACAAACTCTGCTGCTATCTTTATTACCATTGATTTGTACTGTTTGGTTTGCTCTTTTTTTTTTTTTTTCTTCTTCTTCTAACATGCTTTTAACATGCTGCTTAAAAATTTGTGAATCGGTACTGCTTGGACCTTGAAGAAGGGGACCCCGAAAGCTTGTCCAGAAAAATTGTATGTTAGTGCAAATAAAAAAAGTATCACGGACAGTACTCAATTTTCTCTATGGTTTCATACAAAACTTCTTCAGTTATTAGAGTAGATGCTCTACAAACAGATCACGTCTAAAGTTACTGTGGCCAAACAACTCTGTCTTTAATTTGTCAGTGCACAGTTACAGAAGGCCCGCTCTGTTTAATAGCAATCTGTAGTCTTGCTGAAATGTTTTTTGGATAGCAAAGGCTTCTTATTGGAACACTTCCCATGCAGGTTAAATTGATGCAATCTCTTTCTGAGTTGACACCAACTGTTACAGATCCCGTAATGAAATTTTGGCATCGGCTCTTGGGAATAATTTGCTTGCCAGCCAGCCCTGAACAAGTTAGCAGTCTTTAAAAACCTATGCCACTTATTTTCATTATTTTCGATTATTTTCCTTACAGTGGAATGATTGATTGCAAATCATTTGGTGATCTTTTTAAATCCCTTGCCATTAACATAGGCATCGATAACTTTTTTTCTGCGGGATTTAGTGAGCTTTTTTGATCTTGGCATGATAACACCACACATGTCAGTAGTAAAGAAAACACCAAACCCTAGATATCTGTGGTTTGACCACTTGCCGACCAACCGTTGGCTGCTTTAAGAGCGATAGGGGCGTGTGAGTGCTACCGTGGCCGGTAGCCACGATGAGCCAGAACAGGGATCTGTGTATGTAAACAAACAGATCCATGTTCTGACAGGGGAGTAGAGAGAGACCTGCTTTTCTTAGTGATCAAGAACTGTGATCTCTCTCCTCCTCCAGTCAGTCCACTCCCCCCACAGTTAGAAACACCTCCCTAGGGAACACTTAACCCCTTGATCGCCCCCTAGTGTTAACCCCTTCCCTGCCAGTGACATTTATACAGTAATCAGTGGTTATTTTTAGCTATGATCGCTGTAAAAGTGTCACTGGTCCCAAAAAATTGTCAAAATTGTCCGATCTGTCTGTCGCAATCTCGCAGTCCCGCTAAAAATCGCAGATCACCGCCATTACTAGTAAAAAATAAATAATAAAAATGCCATAAATCTATCTCCTATTTTGGGGGATAGATTTATGTATTCTTCTACATACCACAAGTATGAGAAGAATACATATTGGCCTAAACTGATGAAGAATTTTGTTTTTTGTTTTCTTTGGATATTTATTATAGCAAAAAGTAAAAAATATTGTTTTTTTTTTCAAAATTGTCGCTCTTTTTTTGTTTATAGCACAGAAAATAAAAACCGCAGAGGTGATCAAATACCACCAAAAGAAAGCTCTATTTGTGGGGAAAAAAGACATACATTTTGTTTGGGTACAATGTCGCATGACCGCACAATTGTCAATTAAAGCGACTCAGTGCTGTATTGCAAAAAATGACCTAGTCAGTAAGGGGGGAAATCCTTCTGTCCTTAAATGGTTGAATACCTGCATACACCCTAAAGACCCTTTTACATAGGCAGCATCTCTTTCAGTCAGCAAAGGATCCATAAATAGATCCCCAGGCAAATTGGAGTCGAATGAAATAGATGTCACTTTTGTGACATCTGTGTCACTTCAGGTTTTTCCTCCAGCCTGAAACTGGACCCATGTTAGGTTTATTGCTGTGTAGCCCTAGCCCAGGTGAGTGTGTCCATGTCTGGCTGTGAATAAATACAGAGTCTGACTGCATGAGCAGTCCAGCAGTGGAGCTGAAAAAGTCTTCTCTTGCTTTGTGCGTAGACCAAGCTCTATGGACTTTTAGACAGAAGGCTGGAAGTGGTCAAACACTGCTGTTTTTGTTTGTGCTGGATGTGATCCTCTCTGCATTGGATACATTTTTGTTGCTGCCTGCTGCTAAAGTTTAAAAGTGGCAACTTGTTTGGGCTTACCATGGTGTTCCTTTCTTTATTGGAGTTTTACCTGCTGCCACGTTCTACCTTTGATGCTAGTTTTGCTACAAAAAATGCTTCAGTCTGTAATATTTTGTGGGTCTATAGGAGTCTGTTTAATTTTTGTTAAAATGATTGTATATTAAATTTCAGTTCAGGGGCATAACTAGAAATAGCAGGGCCCCATAGCAAAATGTTGTATGGGGCCCCCCTGCAAACAGCCCCACCCACAGCTGCCCTAGTGTCAATGCAGCGTGACCTGTGCCACATACAGCGTGACCTGTGCACAATGCAGCGTGACCTGTGCCCAATGCAGCGTGACCTGTGTCCCATACAGCATGACCTGTGCCCCATACAGCGTGACCTGTGCCCAATGCAGCGTGACCTGTGCCCCATACAGTGTGACCTGTGCCCCATACAGCGTGACCTGTGCCCCATGCAGCGTGACCTGTGCCCCATGCAGCGTGACCTGTGCCCCATACAGCGTGACCTGTGCCCCATACAGCGTGACCTGTGCCCAATGCAGTGTGACCTGTGCCCAATGCAGTGTGACCTGTGCCCAATGCAGCGTGACCTGTGCCCCATACAGTTTGACCTGTGTCCCATACAGCGTGACCTGTGCCCAATGCAGCGTGACCTGTGCCCCATACAGCTTGACCTGTGCCCCATACAGTGTGACCTGTGCCCCATACAGCGTGACCCTGTTCCCAATACAGCGTGACCCTGTTCCCAATACAGCGTGACCTGTTCCCAATACAGCATGACCTGTGCCCCATACAGCGTGACCTGTGCCCCATACAGCGTGACCTGTGCCCAATGCAGCGTGACCTGTGCCCAATACAGCATTGCCTGTGCCCAATACAGCCTGGTCTGCCTGTGCCCCATACAGCCTCACCTGTGCAGAGGAAGAGGCAAGCCACCCGGATCAGCAGTGAGCGGGATTGCCCGCTGTAATAGCTTTCATTTGAATTTCCCGTCTTCCTGGGGCTCATTGTCACATAGCCCCACCTCTTGGCCCGACGCCTTTGATGACGTCACACGTCCCTCATTGGATTGGCATTCTGTCTATCAAAGGCGCCGGGCCAAGAGGTGGAGCTATGTGAAGTGAGCCCCGGGAACACTGGACGTTCTAATGAAAGTTATTACATTGGGCAATTCAGCTCTCTGCTGATACGGACAGCTTGCCTCTTCCTCTCCTCTCTCTTCCCCTGGCTGGGAGACTGTACCGGCGGTGCTCTCATCCTCACCGGGCCCCACGCGGCTGCGGGCCCCATAGCGCCCGCATAGGTCGCTATGGTGGTAGTTCCGCCCCTGTTCCAGTTCTGTACTAGACCTGCTTTTCATGTTACTTGTCATTTTACTTTTTATACAAAAATTACAATTTGCTAATCCAGCATTTAGGTAATGAAAGTATAACTAAAGGCAAAACTTTTTTTCTAGTTTTGGATATTGTGCAGAGACATGAGAACACCTGTCAGTTTTTATTGCTGTCTGTGCCCCTGTTAGGTTGGATTCACCCTCTCTATTTGTCCTGTTTTCCTGTATCAAGGGTTTGGTGTTGTGGGTAGCACTCTTGCCTAGCAGTAAAAAGGGTCACTGATTCAAATCCCAACCACAACACTACCTGCCTGGAGTTTGCATGTTCTCCCTGTGCCTGCGTGGGTTTCCTCCGGGTACTCTGGTTTCCTCCCACACTCCAAAGACATGGTGGTAGATTAATTGGCTTCTGTCCAAAAAATTGGCCCTAGTATATGGCCCTAGTATATGAATATGTATTTGCTCCTTGAGGGTAGGGACCAATGTGAGTGGAGCACTGTGTAAATTGACGACGCTATACATGGGTACCTTAAATATAAAATACACAATGTACAGCGATAGGGACAATTGTAGACACGCACTCACTCAGGATGGACTGGTGTCTTTATTCAACCTTACTAACTATATAACCATGAAATTGAAAATAAATGATAATCCCAAATTTTGGGTCATCCCCAGAAAAGTGAGTAGAAATCTTCCAATGGGGACACCAGTTCCTCATGCAGTCAGACTCTGTATTTATTCACAGCCAGACATGGGTATGAGGGTAAAGGTGATGGACTGGCCAAGCATGTCTCCAGACTTAAACCCTATTGAGCATCTGTGGGGCATCCTGAAACAGTTCCCCCCACTTCCTGTTTTGGCTATGGGACAGGGAGTTAAGGGAAATCAACCCAATGGGACACAGATGGCAAAGAAAAAACTGACAGGGTATAACCCTTCCTTAATCTATCCAATATGAAAAATAGTTTTTTGCGGCGTATGGTCTGAGCACTGACAGGCTGACCCCCCACCCCTTCAACCTCTGCAGCAATGCTGGTAGCACTCATAAGTCTATTTCCCAAAGACAACCTCTGGATATGAGGCTGAGCATGTGCACTCAGCTTCTTTGGTCAACCATGGTGAGGCCTGTTCTGAGTGGAACCTGTCCTGTTATACCGCTGTATGGTCTTGGCCACCGTGCTGCAGCTCAGTTTCAGGGTCAATCTTCTTATAGCCTAGGCCATCTTTATGTAGAGCAACAATTCTTTTTTTTCAGATCCTCAGAGAGTTCTTTGCCATGAGGTGCCATGTTGAACATCCAGTGACCAATATGAGAGAGAGAGAGCAATAACATCAAATGTAACACACCTGCTCCCTACTCACACCTGTAACACTAAGGAGTCACATGAAACCGGGGAGGGAAAATGGCTAATCGGGCCATATTTTCTCTTAGGGGTGTACTTTTGCTGCCAGCGGTTTAGACATTAATGGCTATGTGTTGAGTTATTTTGAGGGGACATCAAATTTACACTGTTATACAAGCTGTACACTCACTACTTTACATTGTAGCAAAGTGTCATTTCTTCAGTGTTGTCACATGAAAAGATATAATAAAATATTTACAAAAATGTGAGGGGTGTACTCACTTTTGTGAGATACTGTTTGACACACATCTAAAACACATCCAACACTGACGACTGCCAACATTATCTTATTTTTATTTATATTTTTGTTTTTGAATTTGATCCCTGATGTGCATATTCCTTATGCATCTCCATTCTCTGGTGTGCATTAGGTGGCCCTTTGCCTGACCCTACTTTGGTGGGCGGGAGCTGCTGCTGTGATCTCCTGGTGGCATTGTGGATGCTCAACTTCTGGATAAATGTTTGACAGCTGTGCTTTAGCTGTTGGTGTTTCATTATATTGTCAGTGAATCCTAACAATATAAGTGTCAAATGTGTATTCATACACGTACTTATCTATTGCATACTTGTTTCTAGAGTTATGTTATTCTGCATACTTGAAGAAATAAAAGGAGGAAAAACCCTGGGATTGTACGGGTGAGGGGGAAGTAGGTATACAAGGAGAGTAGTAGGTAGTATGATTGGTATGACAAGGTACCCAAAAGTAGTAAAAAATATATACTTTATTTGAAATATGCAAAAATAGGATAATTTAAAAAGCAATGAGCAATTCATACAAAATACCTAGACCATGTAAATGGAGGTTCTGAGATAAAGAAGCATGCATATACATGATACATTAGGAACCCAAAATGTTTCGGATTTAAAAGTACAATTCCTTCTTCAAGGATTTCCTGTGAGGATGTATTGTATGATCTAGGGAAGTACATAGGTAAAACATACCAATCATTAGTACAAGTATGCAATGGACATATATCATAAGGTATAAATGGTGAAGGATGGGAGCTTGGGAAAAAAGGAGCAAATGATAGAAAAAGGACTTACTCATTCACAGAATTATATGCATATCCTAGATAAATTGAAACTTGATGGCTTACCAGGTGATATTCCAAGTTCCAGTCTCCACAACATCAGTCACATATATCTTATGGGGCGTACACACGGTCGGACTTTTCGTCTACAAAAGTCCAACGTACGCCGACGGACTAAAGCTGGCTGGTAATCCGAGCGTGTGTGGGCTTCTTCGGACTTTCAGCGGACTTTTTCAGCCTCAAATCCGACGGACTTTAGATTTGAAACATGCTTCAAATCTTTACGTCGTAACTACGACGGACCCCGAAATCCGCTCGTCTGTATGCTAGTCCGACGGACAAAAAAACGACGCATGCTCATAAGCAAAAACTAAACGGAAGCACTCGGTCTAGTAAAACTAGTGTTCGTATTGTAGGTAGCACATTCCTCACGCTGCAAAATCTGTGATCGTTGAATGCAGCGCATTTAATGTCTTCTTTACGAATGCTATAAAGAACGAAGATGTTTTGCTGTTCATATTCAAACAGAGTTCTCCCAAACAGATTTCTGGATTCTTTTTCTCTTTGATCTCATGAATGACATGGTATGCTTTTTCAAAACAATGTTTCCATACTAATAATACTTTTTAAACTTTTTTTTTTTTTGGTGGAGTCATCTTTTCTTGTAATTTTTATCCAGATATTTATTTTATGATTGTTGTGGAACTTTTTTTCTGTTTATCTATAAATTTTTTTGTAAAGTTACCACAGGGAACCCATTTTTATATATATTTTTTAATTTTTTTTTAATGTTTGTAAAGTTACCACAAAGAACCCTTTATAATTTTTGTTTTTATAGTGATTTGTTATTTTTTTTATATAAAGTTAACCCAAAGAACCGTTTTTGGTTATGTATCTTTTTTTTTTTTAAATACTTACCACTCGAACATTATTAACATTATTTTAATCTATTTTTGGTGTGTTTTTGCAAAATCAATGAGATTCTTGTCCCTTGTTAATTTAAAACATTGTGTCTAAAATCTATGATTTAAAATAAAAAACCTAAACTCAAAAAAGATCCATTTATTTATGGTCTAAATAAAATAAAGAGGAAGTCAACGCTGGAAAAAGTATGTGTACAAGAAAATGGGGATCTTGAGGAGTCCATATAAGAGGGAGCACAATCTGGTCCAAGAATCCCAGAGATCAACAGCACCAGCAGATGATATAGATGTCCCCAGACTGTGGTACTACAACAGCCTGCGTCTTCTGTCAGACCAGACTGAACCCAAGTCATCACTTTCTTCTCTTCCCTGCAGCCTTTCCTCCACGCTGCCCTGCAGCCTTCCCTGCAGCCTTCCCTGTAGCCTTCTTTCGAGGCTGTGGCTCTGGTGTTTCAGTTGTGGCAGGAGGAGGAGGAGGGGGGGCTGCCTCATGTAGTTGGGTGTTTCGTGTTAGCGTGCCCTGCAGCCCCTTCTGGATTGATTCCCCAAATAGTCGCTCACAAATGAGGCGCTGCTCCCAATCCATTTGAAGAAGCCTGCTGGCTAAGTAGCAGCCATAGGACTCTTCCGCTTCGGGGGGGCTCTTTAAAAAACGGGTGGCCTCTTGCATGAGACGCAGGGATGCCCCCTGTGTGACCGTCCCCTTCCTGGCCCTTTTTTTGGGAAGGTGGAGGGGAGGCACTTGGGATTCGGTCAGGCTCCTACTGGGCCCAGCCACCTCACTTGGCCCAGCCACCTCACTTGGCCCAGCCACATCACTGGGAGCAGCCACCTCCTGCCTGACACTGGGCCCAGCCTCCTCCAGGATGATGGTGAATCCGGCCTCCTCCAGGCTGTCCATGGGCCCGGTCTCCTCCTGCCTGCCACTTTCCCCACATTCCTCCTGGATGGACTCATCCTGTGTATAAAAAAAGGACAATAGTTTTAGTATATTTTTTTGGGTTCATCAATGACACACAGTTTGCTTCTCATGACTAGCAAATTCAATGTGAATACATCTCTTTAATAAAAGAGTCTAATCAGACACCCTAATTATTTCAAGCAGGTGCCAAACATATTTAGCCACTACTGTCAATTTATATGTATACACAATTTTGAGGGCAAAATTATTTTAGACAATTATAACATCCAGTTAACATCATTAATATTAGTACAGTAAATATTTGTTAAAATAATTTACCTGACTCCAGATGGTCATATCCGGTTCATCCAGGATGGAAGACCCAGCTTGCTCCTCATCAGCCTCTGCTGGGGTGGAGGGAAGGGTGGAGGGAAGGGTGGAGGGAAGGGTTGAAAGTGATGCCCTGGCTTCAGTCTGGTCATCAAGAAAACGGAGTTGATTGTAGTACCACAGCCTGGGTACATAAACATCATCTGCTGATGCTCCTGATCTCATTGATTCCTGGATCTTCTTATGTTCCCTCTTATACATGTTCCTCAAGACCCCAATTTTCTTGAGCAATGTCTCCATTGTTGCTTCCGGGATGGTCGCCTGGACAAAGGACAGAAGTCTCTCCAGCGTTGACTTCCTCACATGCTTTGCATAATACTGTGGGTGTTTCACCTCCCACAAATTCCTCATCTCTCTATATTTAGAAATAAAAGCAGTAAGGAACTCTGGATCCTTAAATAGGGGATTCATAATGTCTGTATAAAAGATAAAGTCACAAGACAAAAAACACTTTTATTGGGTTTCTGCTAAACCCTCATCATCTTATCCCTATGTAGGCCTCATCAATCTGTCAAGCCATATAGGCCGCTTGCTACAAAGTCTTGACCAAAAGTATAGATTTTAAATTACCTTCGTTTAGTAGCGTCCCGGTCCACTATCACCTACGCACAGAACGTACGTACGACACAATACGTAACAGCGCTTTATACACTGCACATGCGTAATACTACGCCTATTTGGCCCGCCCCTGACGTTCTTTTTGTTTACGCATATAACCCGCCCTTGACTCTACGCACAGAACGTACGTACGACACGTGCACAAGGCCCCTCTTTATACACTACGCATGTGTGAAACTCCGCCTGCGTCGCCCGCCCCTGACGTTCGATTTTAACTCATGTTCTCCGCCCTTTAATTCTACGCACAGAACGTACGTACGACACGTGCGCAAGGCCCCTCTTTATACACTACGCATGTGTGAAACTCCGCCTGCGTCGCCCGCCCCTGACGTTCGATTTTAACTCATGTTCTCCGCCCCTTAATTCTACGCACAGAACGTACGTACGACACGTGCGCAAGGCCCCTCTTTATACACTACGCATGTGTGAAACTCCGCCTGCGTCGCCCGCCCCTGACGTTCGATTTTAACTCATGTTCTCCGCCCCTTAATTCTATGCACAGAACGTACGTACGACACGTGCGCAAGGCCCCTCTTTATACACTACGCATGTGTGAAACTCCGCCTGCGTCGCCCGCCCCTGACGTTCGATTTTAACTCATGTCACATGAGACACATGACATGTTTACTACCTCAGGTAGCGAAAAAAGCCCGGAGGCCGGAACGTCAAGATCTGTGAGGCCTAGATTTAAGGCCTCCAATATGTCCTTTGAAGAGATGGTGGAGATGGTGGCCATTCTTCAAAAAAAGGACTATGATGGGAAGTATGGGCCATACGCCCAGCCAAATTTGCGCAAGGCCAAAATAAAGGCGAAGGTGGTGGACACTTTACAGGCTTATTTTGGGGTACAGCGCTCCAAGGATCAAATTAGAAAAAGATGGTCTGACCTGAAACTCAGGGAGCCGGATCAGTTCAGACGGATCCGTAAAGTGCTGCAAAAAAGTAAGTACCTGTGTTTTCATTTTGTGTTGATTACCTCGTATACCGCTCCATGTGCTTTTCATTCCTATACGATTGTTTGCATCGTTTGAAACGATCTTTTAATAAACACACACACACACACACACACACACACACACACACATACATATATATATATATATACATATATACATACATACATACATACGTATGTATGTATATAGATATATAGGTAGATATATAGATAGATATAGAATTTTTTTCTTTTTTTTAATTAAATTAATATCTATTTTTAGATTTAGATTTTGTTTGAGATTGAAGATTTATATTTAGTTATAGATATATAGAGAGAGAGAGATCCAAAGATTTTTTTATATATTTTGATATTGATATCTAGATATCGAGATATCTATCCATCTTGATATGTCTTTAGAAATTAAAATCTTGAAGTCTACTAGGAACTCTACACAAACAGACAATTTGTACACCACTTCACTACAAATGTTTGAAGATTAGTATGTACTAAAATATCTGTGTGCTAAGTATATTAATTTTTTGCTTCACATAGGGGAAAAATCACTCAGCCAACAAGAGGAACCCAGTCCCCCCCCCAGCAAAAGAACATACTTGGGAAATCAGCCCAAGCCCCACTGAGGATGTGGAGGAAGGAGAGGTGGGCGACATGGGCACCCCACCAGGTGAGTGTCTGACACACCAGCTTACGGTAATCTATGCATGGCTGCCTTTTATTTTATGTAATTTTTCTACTCTATTTTAGGTGATCTGGTTGTGCTTGAGTCAAGCAACAGCGCCACCCCCGAGGATGTTCATGAAGTATGCGACATGGGCACCCCACCAGGTCAGTGTCTGAGACACCAGCTTTATGGTAAGGTAAACTATGTGTGCATATTTCTAAACATATTTTTTTTTTCATTCCACTTTAGGTCCAAGTGACTATTTCACCACAGACAGTGCCCAACGGCTAATTGCTCAAATAATGGCCTGGAATGGGCAGATCGATCAAATGCGGAATCGGCTGGATCGTATGCAGCAGGAAATGAAGGACATGATTGATGTTTTGGGTCGAATCTAAATGCCCTTTTTTAAACCCCAAAACATCGATCATGTCCTTCATTTCCTGGTTTGCTGACCCCATTCTGGGCCTTCTCTTTATTATTTTCAGTTAAATTATATGCCTGTTTAACAACATTTAAAAAAGGAGGCCTATTTTTCAAAAAAAACAAAAAAATAAATAAAAAAAAGGATTTGAAAAAAGACAAAAAAAAAAAAAAGGATTTTAAAAAACACCAAAAAAAAAAAAAAGATTTGAAAAAGGACAAAAAAAAAAAAAAAAAGGATTTTAAAAAACACCAAAAAAAAAAAAAAAAAAAGGCCTGTTTGCTAAAATCAAAATGCCCAACAAATTTTATTTTTGATTATCTAAAAATATTTAACTCTAATTATATTATTCTAAATTTATTTAATATATCTTTATATTTTTGGCTAGGAACATTTTATACTAAATGCATAACTGAATGGATACCAAAGATTAAAAACATCTGCTTAGAATTAAATAAATGTGTGGTTTGTTATTTCAATGCTCAGTATCAGTGTTTATAAATTTCAAAAAAGTGGTTTACAGTGGCAATGGAGCTTATTTAGAAACTTACAAGGAAAATACAGTTGGCACTACAACTGCTCGACCATAACCTAGGAGAAAGCCCAAAAGAAAGGCAAGCAATAAATATAATTCAAGATTTCATCAAGATTGTTTTTATTTTAAATATTTAGATATCCTGGCCCATTGCAATGGCCCCCCTACCCATAAAATAATTAACATATTGCTGTCTAACTTGACGGGCACTTTGGGGGGCCAAGCCAGTATGGACAGTATCCAGGCCCGTAAGATTCTCAACGATAAGTCCGGCCTCAGGCCCAACTGGCACCATATAATTTTGAGAATGTTTGTGCAAAAAGTTGTGCAGGATGCAGCACGATAAAATGATAAAATTAAGTTTGTATTCCGCCAAATTAATGGAGGTTTGAAACAGGCGGAACCGGCTGGCCAGAATCCCAAACGCATTCTCAACCACTCTTCTAGCTCTGGCCAGCCGGAAATTAAAAACCCTCCTCTCCAGGGTGAGGGTTCTTTGGGGGAATGGCCTCATGAGGTGCTTGCTCAGAGCGAAGGCTTCATCGGCAATGAAGACAAAGGGGAGTCCTTCCACGTTATCCGCATCAGGTGGCAATCCCAGGCCACCACTCTGGAGACGCTGGCAGAACTCCGTCTGGGCAAATACTCCTCCATCCGACATCCGGCCATTCTTCCCCACGTCCACATATAGAAATTCATAGTGTGCCGACACCACCGCCATTAAAACTATACTGTGGAACCCCTTATAATTAAAATAGTATGACCCCGAATGGGGTGGTGGCACAATGTGGACATGTTTCCCATCTATAGCCCCTCCACAATTGGGAAAGTCCCAACGGGTGGCAAAATGGGATGCCACAGTCTGCCATTCCTGTGGCGTTGAAGGAAACTGGGGAATCAAACAAGAAAACAAAAATCAGTAATTTTGAATCGAACATGGCAAGAAAATTATACAATTAAAAACATTATTCCACAGCATCAGTATAACATTAAATAATGTATATCTTCTGGAAGAAATAATATTGAAAGGCACACTTATCAGATTGCTCACCCCCTCTGATGGAACATTGATTACATTTTAGGGGGTGGTGAAATTACCAAAAAATATTAATTTTAGGACACACAGGGATTTATGGACTAAAAAGGCTACAAGACTGCAGTTGTCCCACTCTGCAAGTGCAGTTGCTCCCCAGCTTAAAGTAAATGAGGTAAGGTAAAAAGGCTTTCATGTTGCAAGGAGTACACAACCACATGCAAGGGCAATTAATGAAAACACTTTGTGGCTTGTATATGATTTGATGATGGAAATCAGCAGAGCTTCTGCTCATTTACTAAAGCACTGGAGCAAATGCACTTGTAGAGTGCACATGCATTTTGCAAAGTGCAACATATATTTGCTTTTTAAAAATCAACACCACAGAAGATTCTAGCAAATTATTAGGGGGGGGGTTGAAATCAAGCTAATTATAAGCACACTATTTGGATAGAGTTTAGGGGAAACAAAATACAATGCAGCTGACTAAATACATTCAAACTGAGTAGACTAGGTGAATATGTGACCAGCATTGTATGCTGGAGAGGTTATTGAAGGCAAATATACATGCATGACAACAAAGAACATGAAACAAATCAAGCATGCGTGAGAAGAAAAAGGGGACATTCACACTATATTACAATGATGGTAAGTAGTGTTTGAGCTAAGAAATACATTACATTATCAAAGAATAAATAAAAGAACATGTGATGCTAATAAAAGAAAAAATTCTTACCTTAATATAGTCCTTCTGCAGGACCTGGATGATGGCAGAACAGGTCTCTGGGATAATGATCCCCAGAGCCTGGGGGGAGATGCCTGTCGAGAACTTGAGGTCCTGCAGGCTTTTCCCCGTTGCCAAGTACCGCAACGTGGTAACTAGCCTCTGCTCCGGAGTGATGGCTTGCCTCATGCAGGTATCCTGCCTGCTGATATAGGGGGTCAGCAAAGCCACCAAACGGTCAAAAACGGGGTCCGTCATCCGGAGAAAGTTCCTGAAATCCTAAGGATTATTCTCACGGATCTCACGGAGCAATGGCATGTGACAGAACTGGTCACGCTGGAGCAACCAATTCTTGGTCCATGAACTCCTCCTCGCCCTGTTCATGGACTGGTCTGAAGAATAAACTACAGCACCAAACACATACAATGCACGAGCTCGACGACGAGTACGTACAGGTAACATGGCTATAAAACGGTCGGCTGGTCAGAATGCACTTAACAGAACGCACTGAAGAACAGCAAGGCCTGTGAAGAACGACCTGAAAATCAGGAACGAGCGGACAATAAAACAAAGATTTCTCAATGCCAACTGACCAAACGCACTGAAAAGCAGATACAAACCTCACAAGCACAGACTGAACAACAGTTAAAACGAACTGAAAAATACGAGTCTCACAAGCGCGAATCGTCTCTCACCAAACTTCTACTAACACGAGATAAACACGAGATTAGCAGAAGGAGCCCAAAGGGTGTCGTACGGGCTATTGAACTTCCGTTTTATAGTCTCGCCGGACTTGATGTACGTCACCGCATACTAGGCTGTCAAACTTTTGTGTGGTCGTGTGTAGGCAAGTCCGTTCGTTAGAAAGTCTGCCGCAAGTCCGCCGAAAGTCCGCAGGAAGTCTGTCGGACCGGCTGTCAGACTTTTGTAGATGAAAAGTCCGACCGTGTGTACGCGGCATTAGAGGAGTAGAGCCATATGTAGGCTTATGTATTGGGAGCCAAGGATTGAAGATTGTCTGGAATCCCTGCAGTATGTATAAATGGGAGACCTCAAAGCCCCGCAGATGCGTCAACGGTGCCAAACCACCAGCATCCACAAGGAACAGCGAAAGAGGAAAGGGGGATGTGCGTCCCTAAATGTAAATATATGGTATGATATAAGTATCAAATTAATAAATAAAATGAGTCAAAAACAAAAATGCATGGTATAAAGTAACTGTAATCGCGGCCAATTGGGCACCTCTGTGATACTGAGGATTAACCATAAAAGTATGATAAAATCACACATATATGAGTTATTGTACCAAACGAGGAGTATGAAGGGGTGAAAATAAGCTGACTTGGATAAAAATCCTAGGCCAGTCTTATCAAAAGTTCACTCTGTGGTACAGCTAATGCAGCTTGAAAGGCACGCTCACAAAGTGGGCCAGTGATGTTGTCAAAAGTATAGATATATGTATATTAGCATAGTATATCATAGGGGTATAGGAGTGTATCAAAAACGCCAACCCTGTATGGTGGAGCCAAGTACTTACTTCAATCTTTTAGTCTGCCATGAGATACATCCTCCTCCTAGATGTGTAGTCTAGGTGTGCAGCACATCAGTGTGTCTGCACCTGGAGGTTGAAATAGCAGCTGAGTGAGAGTAACCCCGCCTACACTGGGCGGGGAATGCCATGATCACCATGCTGTGTATTGCATAGGGGGCAGGGCCGAGTTCGGCGTCACTTCAACAGCTGATAGAGTGTCAGCAAGGAGGTACTGTGCGCCGAATACTGTTCCCTTGGCGCGGCGGCGTCCAGCGCCACAGCGTGATAAGGCGCGATGACGTCAAACGTGGCAGCGCCGCCGACACGAGAGAAGAGGGCACAGTGGAGGCTGGTCTGGAGAGCAGCCATATCGCGCATGCGCGAACGGCGGATCAGACGGACCGTCAAGAGCCCTAAATAAGGCCCCACTACCAAAGGTATGGGGCCTACCCGTGTCGGGGGACATAATTCCGGTAGTAGGCAACAAATAGATTTACTGCAGGGAAATGAATCCTTGATGTTAGGAGCAATACAATAAAAAATAGGTTTTTTATTTATTTTTTTTATTGTATTGCTCCTACCATCAAGGATTCATTACCGGAATTATGTCCCCCGGCACGGGTAGGCCCCACACCTTTGGTAGTGGGGCCTTATTTAGGGCTCTTGGCGGTCCGTCTGATCCGCCATTCGCGCATGCGCGATACGGCTGCTCTTCGGACGAGCCTCCACTGTGCCCTCTTCTCTCATGTCGGCGGCGCTGCGACGCCAGACGTCATCGTGCCTTATGATGCGGTGGCGCCGGACGCCGCCGCGCCGAGGGAACAATATTCGGCGCACAGTACCTCCTTGCTGACACTCTATCAGCTGTTGGAGAAGTGACGCCGAACTCGGCCCTGCCCCCTATGCAATACACAGCATGGTGATCATGGCATTCCCCGCCCAGTGTAGGCGGGGTTACTCTCACTCAGCTGCTATTTCAACCTCCAGGTGCAGACACACTGATGTGCTGCACACCTAGACTACACATCTAGGAGGAGGATGTATCTCATGGCAGACTAAAAGATTGAAGTAAGTACTTGGCTCCACCATACAGGGTTGGCGTTTTTGATACACTCCTATACCCCTATGATATACTATGCTAATATACATATATCTATACTTTTGACAACATCACTGGCCCACTTTGTGAGCGTGCCTTTCAAGCTGCATTAGCTGTACCACAGAGTGAACTTTTGATAAGACTGGCCTAGGATTTTTATCCAAGCCAGCTTATTTTCACCCCTTTATACCTCTCGTTTGGTACTCATATATGTGTGATTTTATCATACTTTTATGGTTAATCCTCAGTATCACAGAGGTGCCCAATTGGACGCGATTACAGTTACTTTATACCATGCATTTTTGTTTTTGACTCATTTTATTTATTAATTTGATACTTATATCATACCATATATTTACATTTAGGGACGCACATCCCCCTTTCCTCTCTCGCTGTTCCTTGTGGACGCTGGTGGTTTGGCACCGTTGATGCATCTGCGGGGCTTTGAGATCTCCCATTTATACATACTGTAGGGATTCTGTGAATGAGTAAGTCCTTTTTCTATCATTTGCTCCTTTTTTCCCAAGCTCCCATCCTTCACCATTTATACCTTATGATATATGTCCATTGCATACTTGTACTAATGATTGGTATGTTTTACCTATGTACTTCCCTAGATCATACAATACATCCTCACAGGAAATCCCTGAAGAAGGAATTGTACTTTTAAATCCAAAACATTTTGGGTTCCTAATGTATCATGTATATGCATGCTTCTTTATCTCAGAACCTCCATTTACATGGTCTAGGTATTTTGTATGAACTGCTCATTGCTTTTTAAATTATTCTATTTTTGCATATTTCAAATAAAGTATGTATTTTTTACTACTTTTGGGTACCTTGTCATACCAATCATACTACCTACTACTCTCCTTGTATACCTACTTCCCCCTCACCCGTACAATCCCAGGGTTTTTCCTCTTTTTATTTCTTCAAGTATATTGTTGGGATGAGGTGAGGGGTGTATTGACCCATACCTCTATTATGATTTGGTAGTACACCACTTTAAAATAATTATTCTGCATACTTTACACCCCTGAAGAAAGAAATCTATTTCTGAAACCTGTCGGGTGATTCCTGTTTGATTAGTCCATAAGAGACTATTGTATCATCAACAGGCATTGTGGAGTACTGTCCTATTATGTATTCATGTTATTTTGGTGCCGTTACTTGTTTTTAACAATAATTTATTGTTGTTAAAATTAAGCTTGTACAATTCTTTCATACTTTATATTTCTATACATTTGTCATGTGGTCCTTATGGCCGATAAAGTCTCTTTTGGGGGTTTATTTTGTATACTAAACTTTTTGGGATGATGGCCTGTTTCTTCTTCTATTTGGCCTGTTTCTATTTGTTACAGGGACATAAATATTGTCTCCTTTTTCTAGTAGCACAATCTTTAAACTGTATTTTTTCTTCAGAACAAGCTAATCCTTCATATATTATTTAAAAAATATTCTACACTATATCTTGTTGCTAACTTTCTTACCATTTCCTCATGCACTGTTTACCCCATCAAGCCAATCGGTTTGTGCAGCTTCTCTTCAACCCCAGTCAACTGGTTAATTCTTAGTATTAAAGTATTTTTTTAGTTATGAATAGAATGCGGAACCTTTTTAAGTTTTCTGTTCATGACCCTGCTGGAGAGATTCACTCTCCTGTTCCTGATGACTAGTCACCAGGTACACAAAGCCTACATTTTTGAATTGTCATAGGAACAGGTGTGAGGCGAGGGAAGCTCTTTTAATGGGGACACTTGTTCTGGTACCAATTGTTTAATATTTCCTGTTGTATCTTTGGGGCAGGAAGTGTCTCTCTGTGGGGCACAAACAGCAAAAAACAAACAAACCTTGACAGGGGTCTTAAGTTTTCAGACTACGTCTAAAACGATAAAAAAAACAAAACATTTTGACTTGGCATCTACTTTAAGCTAAAAAGACCACGTAAGACAAGCAAAAGCTAGGGGTAGGGAAGCTAAATCTACCCACTCTGTATCAGCACACCTAGAAGAATCTTCAACAATCAAAAACCTTCTATTTATTTTTTATTTTTTGCAATAAATTATTCAACTTTTTGATGTACATAGAGTACAGGCATCTGAATATACCATTGTACATCACATATTAGAAAAATAGAAGGCTGCACCTGGCGCGTAACCTGTGGGAAGCCTTACTACATAAACCTATAGCAGCTTTTGTCCAAACACCAGCAGAGGTGGGCGGGCTTTTTTTTCCTGGCAGCCTGCCAAACAGTATCTAAGGCTTGGAGTCAACAGTTCCTCCACTTTGCCGAGGTTAGGCACCAACTCATAGGGACTATAGTGCACAAGAAGGTCACCTCCATTCTGAACAATACACATGCTCAGTTTCTGAAAGTGTGGGAACCATGGATCACACATAATGCCGATTTTCACCTGGACCGCTCTTTGCTCTTGACCTGATGTCTCCTGTGGGACCACCCCCACCCTCCCTCTTCTGCTCCCCCTCTTTCTTCTCCTTCTTCCTCTTCATTCACTGTACTTTTTGTTTTGGGCCCTTATGAGCTTTTTGTCCTTAAGCTTGTTCGGAGTTTCGGTATTGCCTACTACCTAAGGTTGTAGGCAACCCTAATCAATCACAAGGTGCAGACCCTGTGAGTTCAAACAATCTCTTGTGCAATTGTATACCTGTATTTTGGTTGTACAGGCTTCTTGGGCCATTGTATGTGACACTGCTGTCATTGGCCATCATGTGTGTTACTCTGCTATCGTTGTCATCGGCCCACTGGCCCATATTATCTTATTATTACTTTTCTATATATTACTTTTTATATTGAGATATTGCGCTGTTTGTTCTTTTTGAAATAAATATTTTGTAAAAGAAAAACAGAAGGCAAATAGGCTATTGAAGCATAAAATACTGGAAAAAAAGGTGGATTCTAAAACAAAAAAGGTTATAGTATTTTGTGTATGGCTACCACTTACCGTATTTTTAGGATCAACAGATATAAAAGCTTTTATTTTAACTCAGCATAAAGAAAAAAATAATTCAAATAAAAAGTTTCCCACTATATTTAACCACTTGCCTACCATTGCCAATTCTGACATTTTTCTCAAACATGTACAGATCGAAAAAAAAAATTTTGTTAGAAAATTACTTAGAACCCCCAAACATTATATTATTTTTTAAGAAGAGGCCCTAGAGAATATAAAGGTGGATTACATAGTTACATAGTTAGTCTGGTTGAAAAAAAGACACAAGTTCATCTAGTTCAGTGATGGCGAGCCTTGGCACCAAGATGTTTTGGAACTACATTTCCCATGATGCTCTTGCACTCTGCAGTGTAGTTGAGCATCATGTAGTTCCAAAACATCTGGGGGGCCAAGGTTCGCCATCACTGATCTAGTTCAACCAATACAAGGCAAAAAATAAACATTTTTACAATTCCATATACACAATCCTATACCCACAGTTGATCCAGAGAGAGGCAAAAAACCCCAGCAAAGCATGATCCAATCTGCTCCAACAGGGGAAACAATTCTTTCCTGATCCCCCAAAAGGCAAGTCGGTATTCCCTGAATCCACTTCACCTATAAATGTTAGTATCCAGTTATATTATGTACATTTAGCAAAGAATCCAGACCTTTCTTAAAGCAATCTACTGACCTGGACAGAACCAGCTCTTGAGGAAGTCTATTCCACATTTTCACAGCACTTACTGTGAAGAAGCCTTTTCGTATTTGGAGATTAAATCTCTTTTCCTCCTACTATTTGCCCCTTGTCCTCTGTGATGACCTTAAAGTGATTAACTCAACACCAAGTTCACTATATGGAACACTTATGTATTTATACATGTTGATCATATTCCCCCTTAATCTCCTCTTCTCAAAAGAGAATAAATTCAGTTCCTCATTCACTTCCTCATAGCTGAGCTCCTCCATGTCTTTTATCAGTTTGGTTGCCCTTCTCTGCACTTTCTCCAGTTGAACCAGTGCCCAAAACTGAACTACATATTCCAGAATGAGGTCTTATTAATGATTTGTACAGGAGCAAAATGATATCTCTTGCTCTCTAAAGTCTATACCTCTCCTAATACAAGAAAGGATTTTGCTCACTTTGGAAACTGCTGCTTGCCATTTCATGCTATCATTAAGCTTATAGTCTACTGGAACACCCAGATCCTTCTCCACCATTGATTCCCCCAGTTGTATTCCCCTAGTATGTATGATGCATGCATATTTTTAGCCCCCAAGTGCATACCTTTACATTTATCAACATTAAACCTCATTTGCCACATAGTTGCCCAATGTAACAGTGCATTGAGGTCAGCTTGTAATATGGATACTTCCTGTAAGCATGTTATTCCACTGCATAGCTTGGTGTCATCTGCAAAGATAGAAATTGTACTTTTAATCCCAGACCCAATATAATTTATAAAGATATTAAAAAGTAAGGGTCCCAACACTGATCCTTCGGGTACACCACTATTCGGAGTGTGAATCATTGACCACTACTCTCTGAATTTGGTCTTTTAGCCACTTTTCTTTCCATTTACAAACTGATTTTTCCAGACCTGTAGACTTTACCTTGTGTGTGGGGAACTTCTGTTTTTTTGTCTTTCATGAATGCATGCTGAATAAAAGAAAAAAACTGTGCTTGGAATAAATAAAAGGAAGAGCTGCGGTTACAAGTGAGGCACACCAATACAAAAATTGTATTGTATTGTATTGCTGACGTCACCACGTTTGCCTTGTTGAGGACGGGAGTTTGCCTGAGTGCCGACCGGCATCGTTTTTATCTTTCTTTTAAGTGTAAGTGTTATTCTAACCTAATAAATCAAGGATTATACAGTATCACACTATTGGTTGCTTTTTTATAATACATGAGCTCGGGTCCAGTTGGTCAGGACGTATCCACGTCGTTCCTGTCAGGAGTTCGTTTGGTGCTTTATTACATCTGCCCACCTTGTTTGGATATCTGGTAAGCAGGATTTCCCTAAGGTTCGCTACAGTTTCATACCCTGTGTCTCTACATATGGTGATAAGGTTTTAGCTAAATGGAGTCTGTTCACATCGGTTTGCCATTTGGTAAGCAGTTTGTACTTGTGGCTTGCTGCACCTAGAAGGATCCTTTTTCATGCCTCTTATCTGGGTGATTGTTACATGCTCACTTTCCACCTATATCTGGTAAGCAGATTCTAGGTATCGTTCACATTCTATCTTTTTCAATATACTCACTAAGAAAATCTTTTTGCATGATTGCATGACACTCACATAACAATCCTAGTTGTTGTTACGGACACTGGATGTTTTATGACTATTCATGATTTTGGTTCTATGGTGAGTGTTGCACTTATTATTTGTTTTGGAGTGCTTTACGTCATCAGTATTACGCTATGTTTTTGCCATATATTTTCAGATAAATCTCTGTGAATTGGATATACGGGACGAGTGCATCTTATCCTGTCTCACCTGGATCGTTCTTCTAAAGGCCCAGGCTGGGTTTAAGCCACTCGCCCTTTTTGGCTTACTTCTGGTAAGCATATTACCATATAGATGTTTCCAATTAAAAGTCATCTATCCACTTATTAATTATGGATGAATTTCACGCCATTCACCTATGACTGTTTCACCTTTTCTTTGTTTTGGACTTTATCATATGGGACTACACAATTTTTATATGGGACTATATTTTCATTTTTGTTTATAACACTTTATAGCGCTTTTTTTGTTTTAATGAATGCATGCTGTCTGTTGCTTAAAATGTTACTAGTTTAGGGTTACACGGGAGGTCTGGTGCTAGAATTATTGCTCTCACTCTGAAATTTGCGGCAATACCTCACATGGGTGGTGTGATCGCCGTTTACATATGTGCAGGGAACCTACGTGCGTGTTCGCCTTTGCTTTGGGGAACAGGGGCGCTTTGCATTTTTTTTTGTTTTATTATTATTTATTTTATTTAAATTCATTTTTTAACATTGTTCCTTTCATTTTTTTTTTGTTTGAATCAACTTTATTGTTTACAGAAGGGATAAACAACATTCTTTGTGATAGCATGGGCCATGACATCTCTTTTTGGCGAGATCTGGGGAATTTAGACCTCATATCTCTCTTCTTTTCTCCAAAGCAACTGATCAACCCCAGACTGGTTTGATCTGATGCAAGCCGGTAATGGCTTGTTTACAACAAACCGGAAGCAATGAGGATTTTGTTTCTGATCTCACAGAGGGGAAGGAACAATGTCAGTTCCTCTCTCTCTGATCAGTGCACCGAATGCCAGTGGTCGGATCGGTCCTGGCAGGGACCCCCTTCCCCGCCTGTAGAAGTGATCAAGCAGCTATATAGCAAAAAAAAAAAAATCACCAGCTGAAAATGTTGATACTGGGATGTTGCCTGCAGCTACAGACATATTACATCCTATGGGCGGAAAGTGATTAAATTACTGCACTACTTACAAAGATAGACACTGCACTCCCTATGTGTCTGATAATTTATCTTAATAGTTTTTAAGAGATTTAATTTTACAGATCCAGCTTCCTCTAGTTGTTAATCTACAAATCTCTTTATTTAATATTATAACAAAAAAAATGGCAGATCAAGTTTCAAAAATATGAAAATCATATCAAAAAGTACTTTAAAGGATATCTTTTTTTTTTATCCAAGAAAAAAACCTTATTGGTTACATACTGCTTAAAAGAACATAGATAACCGCATACATTGTTCATTATACAAAGATAAAACAGATTCATGTTAATAGTTACTGTATTATGTATACATCAGAAAGCAAGCAGCACGGATACCATGCAACATACATAAAGAAAATACATGCCCATGTCAGAACTATGCCCATAATAAGGTCAAACCATATAATCAACCCACATTTAGGCCATGGTCAGATCTGCTGGGGCAAGCCCAGGCACACCCAATCATGGATCCCAAAACCTCTCATATTTGTGGAAGCACCCCCTATGCTGGTAAATAATCTTTTCCATTCTAATGGTGTTTCCCACCGCAGCCACCCACTCCATAACCATAGGAGGGTTCTCTGATTTCCAACGCATCATGATCAGTTTCCAAGCTAGAAATAAAGTCCTAGTAATAGCCTCTCTAGTATGATTTTCCCACTCAAACTTGTCTAATAGACTAAGCAAGCAAGGTTTAGGATCTAAAGGTAGCAACACTTGAAATACTCTGTTCAGGTGGTCCACCACCCCCTTCTAATATAGGTGCAGTTTGGGACACCTCCTAGTGCACATTGGCGTAGGCAGCAGTGCCATAGTGTGTAGTCTGTGAGGGATATAGTACAACCTCAAAAGAATATAGAGCTGCATCAATTTCTGGGTCTTTAAAGGACATCTTAATTGAAGAAAAAAAATTATTCGGTCTCTAAAATAAGATTTGACCACGACCTGGTCTACACCGCCCCCTTTAGGTCCCATCTTTAGGTTGTGCATTACACATATTCTTCACCACTTAAAAGAAATTGTAAAGCCTTGTTTTTTTTCTATAAACATTAACAAACATGTTATACTTACTTGCTCTGTTGTAGTGGTTTTGCACAGAGCAGCCCCAATCCTCTTCTTCTCGGGTCCCTCTTCTGTGCTCCTGGCCCCTCCCTCCTGTTGAGTGCCCCCACAGCAAGCATCTCCATTCAGACACAGAGCCCTGACCCGGCCCTGCCCACCTCTCTCCCCTGATTGGCTTGCTGACTTTTATTTGACAGCAGTGGCAGCCAATGGCGCTGCTGCTGTTTCTCAGCCTATCAGGAGGGTGAATCTCGGATGGCTGAGACACTTGTGGACATCGCTGGACAGAGAGGGACCTCAGGTAAATGTTAGGGGGGCTGAGGGAGGCTGTTACAAACAGAAGACTTTTCATCTCAATGCATAGAATATAAAAAACCTTCTGCCTTTACAACCCCTTTAAGCTTCTTCCTGATCTGTATTGTCCCTTCTCCAATTTTTCTTTCTTCCTATCACCTTCCCCCACTCTTTTGTTAATAGGTTTTGTGTAGTACAGCAACGTTCCTGCTTGTTCTATACTACTAGATATGTGAATATGTTTTTTATCTTCCACGAACTGTATTTTGTTCTTGGATATGACAACTTTACAAACCAAATGAATAAAATGAATTGAACCATAAAATATTTTCCTGTTGTTGTAAGCCACTTGCAGAAATTAACTTTACATAGCAACAGAAGCTGGATGATCTGCAATGGTTGCATAAGCAAATAAATGTCAGAAAGCCTGTGCATGGTTTTTACATGCATCAAGGGCAGCACATTTACTAAAAAACTACATATGACTTTAGTTTCTTTACACAAAGTATGACAACTAGCAATCCAATGAGAAATAGAAATGTGTATGACTGCTTTTAGCAAGGCAAAAAAACTATTCAAGCAATAGAAATTTGCTGATTGCTTACATGGCATTTTCCCCGTAAGTATGTTGATGTTCATATTGCTGTATGTGATTCCCATTTATAGTTTCCTACTGTTTCATTACACAGCATTTTTGAAATTCACTTTGGTAAATAATGACTGTACACAAATGTACAAAAATATATTTTTATTATATGAACATAGTAAACAACATGTATATTAAAATCCACATTAATGAGTCAAATACTATTTCAAGTAATGCATCTGTTTATAACCAACTTATAACTACAAGGAGTCTGAAAGATGAAAAATATAATTTCAATGCAATAATGAATCCAAGAGATGAAAAGCGATGTAGACTGGATCTTGGCTCTGCATGTTACGCGCCCTGGGCTTCTTCAGGAGAATCAGAATGACTAACAAATGTGGGAAAAGAAAAAAATATAAATAAAATACAATACAATATAGACATGTATAAAATACACAATACAATACAGATCATAATGAGGCATTCCATTTCACATATCCCAAAGGTGATCAACCCAAAGGGCATCCATGGGGCAGGACGAGCAAACCAGGTAACTATGGGGGCGTACATAGCATGATACCTTATATAGCCCTGGGGTATGCCGAAAGGACATGGACAAAATGTCCATAAAGTCTATAAGGTATATACTGCATTTTGGAGGAAGGGAAAAGGGGGGGGGAAGGGACCAATCGCATCTTGTACAATTAACTAAATTGTAAGAAAGTCATATGTAAAGAGACTAGAATATATACTAAGCCAATTTAATAAAAGATAATACTTACTATATAATATGGGGTATATGAAATATAAGTTCACAATTAAAAAAAATAAATCAGAATATACAAGATGCAGGGCAGCTGCTGGGGGGTCAGGTAGTCCCATCAAAAATTATACTTTAGATGTGGCAGATAAGAGCAAATGAATCAGAGGAAAGAAAAATTGTACATGTCCCACAATAATTGAGGACAGGATCAGATATATCCAAAGATACAATATCATAAACACACCAACTTCACTGAAGGCTAGCATTTAAATATGGGGGGGGGGTTGTTTTAAAAAAGGTCAAAGGCCAGTGATGAATAAAGCATATGGCAAATAGGAAAGGACACTAACAGGGTCCTCACTATAAAGTAATTATCGCCACTGATTCATAAGAGGCCAATGGCAGTAACCTCCCCACAAAATCCAGAAAGCCAGGTAAAATACTAGGTGATCGGTAAAAGAAAAAGTGTAAAGAGAAAGTAATTATCATGAGAAGTAATAATAAGGAGCAAAGAGGTGAAGGCAGACATTAACATGCTGCAGAGTGGAAATACCTCCTTACAGGGAACCCCTCAGTAACTTCAGCCGCCGGTGCAATGGCACACAGAATGCGTGTAGTTAGATAGAACACTGAAAAAGCGTGCAAAAGTATGCAAGCCCTGCCCATAATCAACCAATCGGTTATTCCTTGAGGTGACATCATCCGGACCAGCTGCAATCGTCACTGCGCATGCACCCGACACAATCCCGCGCCTGCGCAGAGGCCAGGTGTTGTGACACAGCGTAGGACGTCGGTGGTGGGCTGGCAGTGACGTAAAAGGATCAGAAGGAAGAAGACAATGCCCTCCAACTGATCCTAAGCGCGTCACACACTGCAAACTTAAAAGTATGCAGGATGTGGCGCTGGGCAGTCTATATCGCTTTACTGTAATATAGCCGCACTCTTGGATTCATTACTACAATGAAATTATATTTTTCATCTTTCAGACTTCATGTAGTTATAAGTTGGTTATATACAGATGCATTACTTTAAATAGTATTTGACTCATTAATGTAGATGTATATATGTAAGTTGTTTACTATGTTCATATAATAAAAATATATTTTTGTACATTTTGTCTGATCATGCCGAAAACGTCCAAGCCTTTTTTACAATTTTTCTTGAAATTCACTTTGTTACCTGCTTTTGAAGTATTGGAAATTTCACTTGGCCTGCAGGGTGCAGCAAATGCTTTAAGATTTACGTCTACCAGTTCACAGAGGAAGCTATAAAGAGATGGAACTCACGTGCCCCTACTTGTACAAAAGCATTCTAGTACAGCATTCTACAAAAATCAGTGGAGTAAACAACTACCCCTACATTTAAGTTCTAACATTTACTCATGTGCTAATGAAGAACATCAAAACGTTTTTAACGTTCCCCAGCTGTGCACAGCAACTAATCAGCTTCTATTTTTCATTTTCAAAGTTTACCTGAACAAGCTGAAGTTAGAAGCTGATTGTGACATGCAGGGATGCTCCAGATTCTGTCTGCTCCAGTTTTAGTAAATCTTCTCTCCACACACGGCGAGCCTGGGAATGCCAGGGGAATACCCACTGAGTATGGATTTTCTTAGAGGCCTCAACTGGTTCATCCTGACCATGGATAAAGCCATATGAGCTGGAAACTAAACATAGTGATACAGCATATAATTTTTCTGATCTTCACAGGTTATACTGTCTGTGATGCCTTATACCTGTGGCCCTTTTTGAGGTGGACCTCCGTAGGGGTATTCTTGGCTTTAGGGGCAATCAATTCTCCATTTCACCTGTCCGGCTCACCCTGTGGCAATTAATCTTATGCAGGTATTTTAAGATTAAGTGCATGGCCAAACGATATGCGAAATGAGCCATTATATGAATATAGATCTCCTTACTATTATCCCTGAAGAAAGGAGTTTAAAGCCAGAAACGCGTCGGGTACATTGGAGATTATCAAGTATCTGTATATGTATCATAACAACTCATTTTGATATTTATGCAATAGTCTTTACACAGACAATGATTGTATTATTATGTTCTATTGTCTTTTGTAATAAAATTTAAAATGTGTACTTTTTAACGAATTGGTGTTCATGTCTCCCAAGGGGGACAGTTCTTTGTTCATGTGTTTTATTAATGCAACTGGTCATTCATAGGCTGGCAACTTGCCCCAAGATATGAAAAAATGGACGTTTGTGATTCCACAGACCATGTGTTTTACCACAACAAACAGGTCTGGATGGGCCCTAAAATGCATTTCTTAACTCAGATATGGAGATTAGTGCCTGTGTGAGCACCCTTGAAGCTCACAAATGAGCTTCAAGAGCCATTTATGAGCCTTTAGTAATGAAGCAGAAAGCCAAGTGACCAAGACTACAGAACAGAACAGCTGAGGACCCCATCTCCTAAACTGACATTACTAATGTTGTATTTCTTTTTCACATCAGAACAAATTTTATTCTATGTTGGCCCAGCCATTTATGCTCTTTATACATTTGTTAATCTTAATAATTATTTATATATTTAAGACGTTATCTGCCATGGCCAAGTTCCTCTTGGCAGTGCCTGTTTAGTTAATTTCTTGGATGGAGCACTAAGAGCCCTTTAAACTACAGGAAAAATGAATAGAAGGAAATAGCTCCTTTCACAAGTGCTCAGTGTATTGTTCAAAAGAAAATGTTTTGAAGCCCTCGGGAAGACCTATTGCCCTTATATTATTCCTTCTTAATCTATGCTTAGAATCAGTAGGTCAATATTCTAGGTGCTTAACTGACACAAGTACACATTTTAATAAAACGTGGCTCCTTGACATTCAAATGTGGAAATGCAATTTTCAGTATTCAGTTACTCTTTATAGAGGCATGCCTGATCTACAATTCAAATATTGTAACATTTGAAAGAATATAGGTATATAATGATGGCCTATCCATAGAGGGCGCACAGGCACCTCACCCCCCATCCATGCGTCCAGACCCCTGATCTACAGTACATATCAAGGCACTGGACTATGGATTCCAATAGCGGGGGGGGGGGGTGTTTTTCACACTAAAGTTCCTCCCCGCCAATCAGGAGGCAGACCGTGAGACCTGTTTCCTGATTGGCCAAAGCGTCGGGCGATCCTATTGGATGCCTAGCGCTTTAGCGGAGAAGGAGACATACGGCTGAGGAAGCTTGAGGAGCGGACACCGGAGCCACCGCTGACCGCACTCCAGAAGAGGAGGAGAGGACACCAGCGCCCCGCCACATGAGCGAGTAACTGCTGGGGGGGTGCTGTTAGTGCCGCACCGCCGGGGGGTGTCTTTTGTTTGCCACCCCCCAAAAGAGGAACCCCCCACCAGCCGCCACTGGTATATATGGTATTCTCTGGGTTACATCTCCTACTGACAGCTGACAATTCCAGTACAAAATCCTACAGGGACCCCTTGCAGCCACTGGGACCCCAGACCAGCTATTATTTTAAAATGGTACTGTGACAACTAACAGATTAACCAACACCATTTTAATATTGCACCTAGAACTTAAGTGGTTAAGCAGGAGAGCTTGATCATCTATCTGCCCCCAGCTTGTAACGGTGACAATGTAACAATGAAGGAGCAGTAGATTAATAATGAGGAAATCACAATATTCACTCTACACTCTACTCCTCTTAGCAAGTTCTTTGTCAATACATGTACATAGAGCATGCTTGATTGGCTAATGCCCCATACACACGATCGGACATTGATCGGATATTCCAACAACAAAATCCTAGGATTTTTTCAGACGGATGTTGGCTCAAACTTGTCTTGCATACACACGGTCACACAAAGTTGTCGGAAAATCCGATCGTTCTGAACACGGTGATGTAAAACACGTACGTCGGGACTATAAACGGGGCAGTAGCCAATACCTTTCATCTCTTTATTTATTCTGAGCATGTGTGGCACTTTGTGCGTCGAATTTGTGTACACACGATCGGAAATTCCGACAACGGATTTTGTTGTCGGAAAATTTTATAGCAAACTCTCAAACTTTGTGTGTCGGAAAATCCGATGGAAAATGTGTGATGGAGCCTACACATGGTCGGAATTTCCGACAACAAGGTCCTATCACACATTTTCCGTCGGAAAATCCGACCGTGTGTACGGGGCATAAGAGTATGATTTTCACTGTACAAGGGTTACACAAGGCTGATATCAAATCAGTTCAAATACTCACTGCCCAGAAGATCGCCAAACACTTAAAAAATAAGATTGATATCATTTGTGATGAGATCTCCATTGTACAGATGAATCTCCCACTTAACACTCTATGTCCACAGGTACACTCATTTCTTCCCTCATTCAACCCCGCTACTATAGAGGAGGTTGCTAAACTTTTTTCTAAAGCTTACCTAACTACCGTCCTCCTTGACCCTGTTCCCTCTCAAATACTACGATCACCCTCTGACTCTATTCTACACTCACTAACCCACATCTTCAATTTCTCCCTCTGGCATCTTCCCCAACTCTCTAAAACATGCACTAGTCACCACCAGTAGACCACACCAATCTTTAAAACCTATGCCCTATCTCCTTGCTCTCCTTTTCCTCCAAACTCCTTAAACATCTGGTCTATAACCGACTGACTAACCACCTAATTGAAAATAACCTTCTTGATCACCTTCAGTCTGGATTTCATCCTCAACACTCCAAAGAAACTGCTTTTGTACTCCTACTCCTGGACCTCTCTGCTGCCTTCCACATAATTGACTACTCCCTCCTCCTCAAAAAACTCCACTTCTTTGGTATACATGACTGTACTCTTCGCTGGTTCTCATTCTATGTACCCCACCACACCTTTAGTGTACTCTAAACATGTACTCTAAACTCTCCTTTTGGCCCCACATACAATTAATGTCCAAAGCTTGCCACCTCAACCTATGCATCATTTCCAGAATACACCCTTCCTAACCAATGACACCACAAAGTTTCTAATGCACTCCCTGGTCATCTTTTGCCTTGACTACTGCAAACTCCCTCCTTATTGGCTTACCTTTGCATAGGCTTGCCCACCTTCAGTCCGTCATGAATGCTGCTGCCAGACTCATCCACCTTACCAACCGTTCAGTGTCTGCTACCCCTCTCTGCCAATCCCTCCATTGGCTTCTGCTCACCCAACAAATTAAATTAAAAATAATAGCAACAATGTACAAAGCCATCCACAACCCAGCCCCCAGTTACACTACTATCCTAGTTTTAAAATAGCAACCAAATCGTTCTTTTCATTCCTCCTAAGACCTCCTGCTCTCTAGCTCCCTTGTCACCTCCTCCCATGCTCGCCTCCAGGAATTCTCAAAAGACTCTGCCATCCTTTGGAACTACCTACCCTAATCTGTCTGATTATCTCCTACTCGGTTCACTAGGCGATCCCTGAAAATCCTTCTCTAAAGAGAAGCCTATCCTGTCCCCACCTAACAACTGTACTTTTATTTTCTCCATCAGAACATCCTCCACAGTTTTCACCCTTTTTATCACTTGACCATACCTTTTAGATTGTAAGCGCTAAGGAGCTCTGATACCTTCTGTATTGAATTGTATTGTAACTGTACTGTCCATCCTTAGGTTGTAAAGCGCTGCACAATTGTTGGCGCTATATAAATCGTGTATAATAAATACAACGATCATACATTGGTTGCATTTAAAATATAGAGTATACAGTTATAGCTTTACAAGGTTTCCCTATATTGAACAGTATTAGGATATGCAAAAGACATATTACATTTTATACAGATGTAAAATTAGGCAGGCTGAGAATAAAGCCAAGTGTCAGGGATGATGTTACTCCTATGTGCATGTGCAGAAGGTACATTGTTAATGGCCATCAAATGACCAAAGAGGAGAATCACAGGACCCAGTAGAAGCCTAGTGGAGGTGATGGAGGTGTGAGGCATCACAGCAACTGGAGGCTAGACCTGTCACTCCTGGAGAAGGACACGAGAGGAGATAAGTGTGCCATGAATGCAACTAAGCTGTGCATACTTGCACATTATGGCAAAAGCACACCCTTACCCTAATCATAGGTTAAAGTTAAATTCCAGCTTCAACCCAACTAGCCTTAAAAATGTCCCTTCCCCCTCCTAACACACATGCTGACTAACTAGTGTAAACAAAAATGCATATATTTACCTATTTTCAGCCTACTCCAGTCTGTTTACATGATTCCCTGTGTCAGCCAGAGGTGGCTGCAGGAGAGAGGAGGGAGCACTCGACAACAGCTGGTAAAGCCTGGAACAGTGACATCACCTATAGGCTTCTATGCCCATCTGTCATTGGTGCTCCCTTCTCTCCCCATCAGCCACCGCTGGCTGACACAGGGGAGCTGGATCATGTAACCAGACTGGAGCAGGCTGAAAATAGGTAAGAATATGCATATTTTTTTACACAGGTTTACACATAGGTGTTAGGAGGGGGGAGAGGCCAATTTAAGGAAAGGAAAATTAAACCTAATAAATAGCAAGTGATTTTGATTTAAAAAAATCTCATGTTTTAAAGTACATTTATGTTATTAATCTCCAAATTACCAAATTCCAAAATAAAAGAAGAAAAAGGTGGCACTGATGGGCTCTGATAAGCACTGGAAGGTGGCACTGATGGTTACTGATTGGCAGCACTGGTGGGCACTGATTGGTAGCACTGGTGGGCACTGTTGGGACTGCACTGATAATCAGGACACTGATACTCAGTGCCCTGATTATCAGTGTCGATGTCCCTTTAAGACACGCCGATTAGCGGCTCTCTTCTCACTTTCTCATGCTGTCAGCATGAGGAAAGGGAAGCCGATAACCGGCTTGTGTTTACATCCGTGATCAGCTGTCATTGGACACAGCTGATCATGTGGTAAAGGGCCGCTCTGATTGACCCTTTACACCGATCTGTGATCAGCTGAGTCCAAAGAACTCAGCGATCACAGAGTACTCAGAGGGCACATGGGCAGTGCGATAATGGGAGGACGCCAATAGACACCCTCCTGGCAATGAAGCCTGTGCTGTAGCTCTTATCCATCTATAGCGCAGACGGAAAACGGTTAAACATGACGTTTCTGAGTACACCATTAAGTAGTTTAACTCCACCCTTCAGAAAATAATGCAGTAAAAGATGCTGCACAACCCACAAACCTTCAGGCTTCTTTCACGTCTAGGCATCTCGGATCGCAGGTGGAATCGCCTCGATTATGCCTGCGATACCGAATCACGGCAAATCGTGGGACGTCCTTGCAATCCCCTTTATTTCCAATGGCACTCTGATCATGTCGCAATTTTTCCGCGATTGACGCCCGATGAATCGCAGTAAAATTGCGCAAACAGAATCGCAGTGCGCTTTTTCTAACTTCCTGGCTGCAAACAGGATGGCTCCAACTGTTCCATGGATCCTCCACTCACATAAGAAGTGTTATTGTATTCATAAAAGAAGAAGAGGGACTGATAGCTCTCCGTACACATTTATTCAGTATTTAAAATGACACTCACAAGTCAGTGCACACAGTGCTGTACGCAGTGCATATCAAACACAGGCAGCTCTCTGTCTCACCACCTCCACTTCCAACACTGAAATGGCCGCTGACTGACCCCACTCCATGCCTATATGTGTTACGCCCAATCACCAGGCTTCCTCAGTAGGACCGGAGCAGGCCAACAGGATGTTCTTATATATCCTTCAAGCCGTTACCACAGCGACCCCCAGTGAACCAGAAGTTACATAGTGGCCGGCTTCTAAACTGGAATGAAGCCGCGGGAGACTCAAGTGACAGGAAATGACACTGCAGAGACCCTGTGTGACAGGAAATGACACTGCAAAGGTCGATCTAACTGAATCTTACCTCAGCAAAAGAAATACAGCCACTTACTGCTCTCACAGACAACACAAAAAATTTACCTAAAAGTCTCCAAAAAAAAAACTAAAATAAAAAGCCCAGTCTCCAGCGAGTGCAGTCAACTCCACAGCAAGAAATAACCTAAATTTAGGAATAGGATAAATATTCATCCGAATAGTGAAACATATCACAATAAAGCCAGAGTGTATTGTATCAAATTTCGATTAAGTTTAAGTTATGGACTTTTGACTAAAATGCCATTTTAGTTATAGTTGTATTTTTGTCATCTGAATTGTTTTATTTTTAGTCGCATTCTAGTCTACTAAAATCTCCAGTACATTTTAATCGACTAAAATCGAATGGACTTAGTTAAATTGTAATGCATTATTTAAGCATTTCTCTAGAATTTTTAAACTCATTATATACTCCTGGAGTAAAAATCGAATAAGCTTGCTGGGAGGGGAAACACTCACCATGTAGTTTGCAGGGCATTGTTTCAGAACTCCCAGGCAGAAAGTGGGAGCCTGCGTCTCTCAGTCATTACAGCTTGTCAGGGGGCTGGGGCTTTGACAGACAGGCAGAGGTCCAAGGAAAGCAGATGTTCAGGGCCTGTGCTTGAATACTTGGTGGCTCCATTTGCATTATGCTATGAGTGCTAGCCACCTCACCAGCTTGTACTGCACCGCTGATGCTCGCCACTTCACCATGAATACTGGAGTGCTGGTGTCTAAAAGGCCCGAATGTACTACGCTACTGGTGCTTGCCACATCACCAAAATGTAGTGCAGCGCTAGTACTTGTGCCCTGCTGCATATGATCATAATTATGTGTTTCTAGCACTCCAGCAACATGGGGTAGGGTATGCCTGATTTTAGCAGGGACCTCTTCACAATCATCAGAGCTAGCTGTCAGGGTGCCACTGCTTTCTACGGGTTCATATTCTGAGCCTCATTCTGACAGCGAGGCTTCCCCTTTGCTCTCATCTGTCATGCTCAAAATCCTGTAGGCCTCTTCACTAGTGTACCTTTTTGGGACATTTTGGGCTCTAAATTTGCAGGTACCTAGTGGCAACTAGGGTTGCACCTGTACTGATACTAGGCATTTTCATGAGTATCGGTACTCTTGAAAATGCTCTGATACCTGAAACCAATACTGGAAGTGACGTCAGCTTGGGAGTGGAACACCTCTTCCTCCCCTCCAGCCGGCTGTTTCCTCTGGTGCAGGGCCGTCTTAACACATGGGCCAACCTGGCACTGCCCAGGAGCCCCAGGTGCATGGGAGGCCTCCTGCAATTCCCCCACCACTCCCACAGTTTCCAGTGCTCCTCTAGCCCTTTACAGGGTGTAAGGAAGAACCCCTGAGGCACAGCATGTTACTACTGCCTATGTGGGCGGGATCTGTACTGCTCCAAACACAGGGGATGAATAGGAAAGGTGGCGGGGATCAGAGCAGTAGACATCCCTCCAGCACAAGCAGCAGTGGTAAGATCATGCCCTGATCTAGGGGGGTACTGGGGAGGGGTGGTGTACTGGGGAGGGGTGGACTCCCCCCTTCCAAGTCCTCCACCACCCTTGATCCTTGCCAGCAGTCTCCTATCCCGCATGGTACAGATCTTGAGAACAGCACTAAGAGCTCCTCTTCCCCATCCCATTCCCTTACAGCTACAATGTGCACATATGGCTAGCTACTGCAACTAAGTTGCCATTTCTACCATGGAATTTCACAGGTTGGAACTGCAACCAGTAGCTAGCTATACACTGTGTACTTTGTAGCTGTAATGCCCCGTACACACGGTCGGACTTTGTTCGGACATTCCGACAACAAAATCCTAGGATTTTTTCCGACGGATGTTGGCTCAAACTTGTTTTGCCTACACACGGTCGCACAAAGTTGTCGGAATTTCCGATCGCCAAGAACGCGGTGACGTACACCACGTACGACGAGACTAGAAAAGGCCGGTTCAGAACCAAGCGCGGCACCCTTTGGGCTCCTTTTGCTAATCTCGTGTTAGTAAAAGTTTGGTGAGAGACGATTCGCGCTTTTTCAGACTCGTGGCTTTCAGAACGTTTTCTGACGTTCAGTTTGTGCTTGTGGGTTTGTATCTGCTCTTCAGTGCGTGCAGTCAGTTCGTATCGGAGTTTTCTGTGTGATCTTGCCTGCTCGTTGCTGTTTTTCAGGTCGCTCTTCACAGGCCTTGCTGTTCTTCAGTGCGTTCTGTTACTTCGTTCTGAGCAGCCGACCGTTTTCTAGCCATGTTTCGTATGAGTACTCCTCGTAGAGTTCGTGCTGTGCGGGGGCTTGGTGTTGGGGTCCTGACCTTGACACAAGTCCAGTCCATGAACAGGGTGGGGAGGAGTTCATGGACCAAGAATTGGTTGCTTCAGCGTGACCAGTTCTATCATATGCCTTTGCTCCGTGAGATCCGTGAGAATAATCCTGATGATTTCAGGAACTTTCTCAGGATGACGGACCCCGTGTTTCACCGTTTGTTGGCTTCGCTGACCCCCTATATTAGCAGGCAGGATACCTGCATGAGGAAAGCCATCACTCCGGAGCAGAGGTTGGTCGCTACCTTGCGGTATTTGGCCACAGGGAGAAGCCTGCAGGACTTGAAGTTCTCGACAGGCATCTCCCCCCAGGCTCTGGGGATCATTATCCCAGAGACCTGTTCTGCCATCATACAGGTCCTGCAGAAGGAGTATATGAAGGTAAGATTTTTATCCTTTTATATCACATTTTATTGTATTGAATGTTTGATAATATATTGTATTTCTTCCCTCATTCCCTAATTACCATGATTGTAATATGCTGTGAATGTCCCCTTTGTTCTCATGCATGCTGGATTTTTAGGTAATTATTATTTTATGTCCTTCATACATATTTGCCCTTCACTAACCTCCCCAGCATGGTCTTTCCTGGCCCTATATTCACCTCATGTAGTCACTTAACAATGTATTTTATCAGCTCCATAGTAGTGCTTTACCCCAAACACCCCCTAAAATGTTTGGAAATGTTATTTTTGATTTAAATTCAGGCAGAGTACCAGAGGCTTTTTTTTGTGGTGTCCCCAAATTTTTTTTAACCCTCCCCCCCCAACTGCTAAGTCAGCTGATCCCAATTCTCTATCCTCAATCATCTATCTGCTGACTTTGCCAAACCCATACACACTATACCCATCTCTTTACTGGTCAGATTTATGGATGAATTCCCCAAAGCATGTAGTGCAAGGGCCTGCCTGTATACTTTCCAATGGTACTGTTTAAAGTTTTTGTATCCTATTATTATCTTGATAGGTAATAGCAGAATGTTCAAATGTCCTCAAATGTGTACAGTGTGTATTTATATCTTTGTATTATGACACTTCTTACCTGTCCAGTGGTCTGCCAATAGTGTAACTAAGGAGGGGCTGTTCCAAGTAATACCCTGTATTTAGGCATTCATCTCTCAATGAAGTGAAAAGGGTTACCTGTCCAAGAGTTCCCCCCCCTATAATGTTAGAAATGGCCCATGAGAGGGGGGGAGGGGGAATATGATAGGTGTACCTTATACTTTGGCCTTGTTAAATTCCCCTTAGTAAATGCTATCTGGAGGTTGCCCCATAATGTTTGTGTCTAATCTGCTTGCCATGTTTCTGTGAAAAAATAGTAATGTTTATTTTTTTTTCCTCAACAGTTTCCTTCAACGCCACAGGAATGGCAGACTGTGGCCTCCCACTTTGCCCAGCGGTGGGACTTTCCTAACTGCGGAGGGGCAATTGATGGGAAACACGTCCACATCGTCCCACCACCCAACTCGGGGTCGTACTATTATAATTACAAGGGGTTTAATAGTATAGTGATGTTGGCGGTGGTGTCGGCTAATTACGACTTCTTGTATGTGGACGTGGGGAAGAATGGCCGGATGTCCGATGGTGGAGTCATCGCCCAGACGGAGTTCTACAGGCGTCTCCAGAATGGCAGCTTGGACTTGCCACCTCCAGAGGACAATGTTGAAGGTCTCCCATTTGTATTTGTTGCTGATGAAGCATTTGCGCTGGGGGACCACCTGATGCGGCCATTCCCGATGAGGACCCTCACCCCGGAACAGAGGGTTTTTAATTACCGGCTGGCCAGAGCCCGAAGAGTGGTGGAGAACACATTTGGAATCCTGGCCAGCCGGTTCCGATTATTTCTGACACCCATCCATATGGCGGAGTATAAACTGAACCATATAATACTTGCCTGCTGTGTTCTCCATAATTTTTTAAGAAAACATTCAGCCAACTATGCTGGCTCAGTTGGGCCTGAGGCCGGAATCCCTAATCCATCAACACTGACGGCGCTTGAAAGTGGCCGTCCTGGCTTGCTCTCCCTGAATGCCCGTGATGTCCGGTTACGCTACCTGGAGTTCTTTGCGGGTAGGGGGGCTATCAATATGCCAGACAATCTGTGACACCTTTTTCAAATAAAAAACAACCAAAAGAAATTCTTTGTGGACATTTACTGCTTGTGTTTGTTTTAGCTGACCCTGACAGAAATGTGTTGAGTGCAGAAAATGTCGTGATTGGGTAACCTTATAAAAAACAGTGTTGGCTGGTACTTCCTAAATGCAAAAACACATTTCACTACAAGTGCACTTGCAACTGCACTGAACCTGCACTTGTAGTGCAAAGAGGATTTGCCCTTAGGAAATAACCCCCATTTTTGCATAAAACAGCAATTACATCACCCCAAAAGTGTTGTAGTGTTGAGACAATAATCCACACATTCTTGAGTAAGGCACTTTTTTATACCTGCACAATCACATGTGCATTTCCCAAAGGTTTTTAAAACAAACCAACATGTTTGTTGTATAACAATGTTTGCAGTAGCATTATGAAAAATCAAAATATCCATTTCAGATAAAACAGGCCTGTGTAAAACCAACAAGAAAGCCAAAAAACTTGAACTTACAAAGTTCACATATGGTAAAACCTGAAGGCTATATCAGACATGAGTATTTATGAACTGTGTTTGATATAGCGTTCAGATGGGGGGAAATCACCCCTGGAAAAGCCAAATTTGGAAGATGCACACCAATTTACGAATGTCAACATGTGCTATCTGCCATCAGGGGGGATCAAGGGACGTGTTTTGGGGGAGCAAGCCCTTCCTCAACGCTTCTTTATAATTGAGGAAGGGGTTGCACCCCCAAAACGCGTCCATTGATCTCCCGTGATGGCAGATAGCACATGTTGGCACACTGTGTGCATCCTCCAAATTTGGCTTTTCTAAACATTTAAAAAATTTGGCCCCAAAACATCAATGATGTTATTATTTTTTTTAATAACATCACTGATTTGTTGCTGGATGTTTTGCAATTGGAGATTACACCCCATGATCTCCCCGATCAGTATCTGGGCACTTTCAGATGTAAAGCGTTCTGGATCACGATCACCTAAAAAGAGATAAAGAACAAAAAAAAACTTCTCAAAAATCTGCCACCATCCATCTCTTTTACCTGAGCCTGTGGTCGCAGACACTCACCTGTTGTGGTGCCAATCTCCACCACGTCTTCTTCCTCCTGCTCTTCTTCTTGTGTTGGTATTTCCCCTTCTTCCAGAGGGGGGGGGGGGTCTCTGGTCTCCTGGGATGAGGGGTGTCCGAGTCTTTTCTCCCCTATGTAAAACAAAAATGGTATACTTAGCACACAGATATTTGATGGCAGAACTAGAAATAGAAAACATTGCTCGGAAGTGGGGTACAATTGTCTATTTTAGCAGAGTTCCAAGATGTATATTTTTTATTGCCCTTTGTCAAGCTGCAATACTTTACCTGTTTGGTACAAGCTTCACAGATGGAGACCCCCCTATAGTATACACTGGAGCACCTGTGTGGCCCCCCCTAATAAAAATGGTGTTCTTGTGTCCCACACTAGTGCTCCAGTGTCCAGATGTGAAAACAGCTGCTCAGTGTCCTCTCCTTACACACAATCTAGTTTGCATTTCATTCTAGTAACAAACCCATCTACACAAACAAATATTTGGCATTCAAGTAGGCCCCCAAAAATGTGTGAAAATGCATATGGCCTAAACAATGGTGTTCTAGAGGCCGAAAGAAAAATGTTTGATACGAACGAATAATGTGCCCATGAACATTAAAGTTGACCTTTTGAAACGTTACAACTAATAAAAGCATATGGAGCAGAACAAACGTAATAAAGACAGAAAGAATAGGAACACAGCACAACTACTTACTTTTTTGCAGCACTCTCCGGATCTTTCGATACTGCTCTGGCTCTCTCAACTTGAGGTCCGACCACCGCTTCCTGAGCTGATCTTTAGACCTTCGTACCCCGAAATTCCGCTCTAGACTCCTGACCACTTTCGCCATGATCTTGGCCTTTCGGATGTTCGGGTTGGGGTAAGGCCCATATTTTCCGTCATAGTCAGACTTCCTCATGATGTCGACCATCTCCAACATCTCCCCAAACGACATATTTGTGGCCTTAAAACGTCTCCTTCTGGATCGGGACGTGCCTGGATCCGGGCTTTCCTCCTCCTCCTCCTCGTTGCTACAATTAGCCCGCACCTGCTGTATGTCCGCCATCATGCTCTTTCCCCACTGCGCTGAACGAAAAGGGGCGGGGAATACACTAGAAAGAACGTCAGGGGCGGGCGGAGTTACACGCATGCGCAGTGTATATAAAGCGTAACACGCGTGCGTATTACGTTTGATCTGTGAGCGGAGGAAGGAGCATTGGACGCGGCGATCGTAAGAACGAAGGTAAGAGACAAACTTGTGCCTATACTGCTTCTAGATTGAGGCCTATATTGTAACAATAGAAAAGGGTTTTGCCTGGATCAACCACCAATGAATAGATTGTAGATAATGAGATCAGATATTCATCCACAATTGGATGCAGTTTGGGTTGCCATATAAACCATACAAAACAACTAGGAGAAAGAGATTCCCCCAAAGAAGGCAATTACCCAAACACCATCTGCAAAAAACAATAAGTTTATTAAACTACAAAACACCATATATTTTATACAAAAGACGGGCAGATTAGGGAATACACCATAGACCAAATTAAAACAGATAACGTTATCGTTAAAAACAACGGAGCCGCGGCCAAACATACCCCATACACACACCAATCACCCCAGCAGATTCCTACTAAATTGGGTATTATCGTGTAAACTGTATCCTGAATCAATCCAGGTATAGATAAGGTGGTATGAGGGCAAGGTGAATGAATAAATGAATATAGCTTGCGAGCTAATCAGCACATCAATGAAATTAAAGGCAGTCCGGGAGCGCGACCCATATCATGTGTATGGCAGCAGCAATGACCGGCAGTATTGCTTGAAAAAGCATTAGATCCAGGACATACAAACGAAGCAGCTAAGTTCATAGAAGACAACAGGGGGAGCAGCTCAGGCTATATTGTAAGTATAAACTGGAGTAATACTTCTCTCACCAGGTTGATGGTTCAGTAGCTCTTGAGATCGAAAGCTCTACCCACAAAGAATAGCTGCAGATGTCAGTCCGAACGGCATCAGCCGTCAATTGGAAATGTCCCACTATGTCAGCGCCATCAATAGAGGTAGTGCAAGCCGGCCGTCAGCTGTTGGTTCCTGGTCAGGTATTCAAACACCATATGTTCGCGGCTCCGAGGTGACGTGCTGGATTGATTCAGGATACAGTTTACACGATAATACCCAATTTAGTAGGAATCTGCTGGGGTGATTGGTGTGTGTATGGGGTATGTTTGGCCGCGGCTCCGTTGTTTTTAACGATAATGTTATCTGTTTTAATTTGGTCTATGGTGTATTCCCTAATCTGCCCGTCTTTTGTATAAAATATATGGTGTTTTGTAGTTTAATAAACTTATTGTTTTTTGCAGATGGTGTTTGGGTAATTGCCTTCTTTGGGGGAATCTCTTTCTCCTAGTTGTTTTGTGTTCTATATTGTAACAAGATTAGGAGAGTTTTGTGTGACATTAGGCTTTGTCTTGTGTTGTGTCTTGCAGTGAACATGGATATGGTACTGAAAGATAAGGACTTCATTTCAGTCTTCATAGAGATGCTAAGGGAGCTGCCCTGTCTGTGGGAGATTACCCACCCCCATTACAAGAACCAAGCAAAGAGGAAGGCAGCACTGGAGCAATTGTGTGAAATTGTGAAGCAGGTGATCCCCACGGCAGACATCACTTATTTAAAGATTTTCATTGGTGGCCTGAGGAGCACATATCTGAGGGAGCGCAATAAAGTCCTGGATTCGCAGAGATCCGGAGCAGCAGGTGACATCTATGTCCCCAGGATGTTGTACTACGACAGGCTGCACTTTCTGGCAGGCCAGACTGAACCCAGGCCATCCCTCTCCAGTCTTCCTTCCACGCTTCCTTCCCCCCCGGCTGAGGCTTCTGACGCCCAACCTGGGCCTTCCAGGCCACATGTGGAGGAGCCCAGATTGAGCCAGGTATAGCATTCCTCTAAATATTTCTGCTTGTCCAATCAATGATGTGAACTATATGTTAGTTGGGAGTACTAATTAAGGATTGTGATTGATGATGCAAAACATTACAACTATGTCCCTTTTTCATACACAGGGAAGTCTCAGCCAGGAGGTGGCCGGGCCGAGCCGGCTGGCTGATATCAAGGTCCCTCCACCCCCCCTGAAAACAGAAAGTGGCAGTAGGACGAGTGGCCTAGAGGAGGTGGCTATCAGATTCTTTTGGAGGGCTACAGAGGTCCTGGGAGCACCACACACCAGGCAGGAGAACATTGCTGCATTCATAGCCTATAAAATGCAGAGGATGGAGGAGGGCCAAAAAGCCATGTGTGAGGCCCTCATATCGGAGGCTCTGGCGAAAGGTATGAGGGGCCAAATTACACCTCACACACAGCTTTGGGATGGTCCTCCTCCTCCTCCTGCAGGTCCTACTCCTCCTCCAGGTCCTACTCCTCCTCCTGCCACATCTCCAACTGCACAGCCACAGCCGGGAATGAAGCGTGAAAGGAAGACCAGACAGTGAGGATCCTGGATCCAGTCTGTTGGGCAAAAAAATGCAGCCTCTTGTGGTACCACAGCCTGCGGACACACATGTCATCTGCTGCTATTCAAGTCTCTGTGAATCCCGGACCAGACTGCCCTCCCTTACATATGGACTCCTCAGGCCACCAATTTTGATGTTGAAGAATTGATGTCTGCCGTGGGGGTCCCAGGCTTCGCTAATTTCTCTTGTTGATCCAGTGTTGCCTTCCTCTTTGTTTGGTTCTGATCCCTTAATAAAGGATTTTTGTTTGGAATTATACTCTCCTATGTGTTTTACTTCAAAAATGACAGTTTGTTTGTGAGGATTCAGGTACATTTCAAATATACAATGTGAAATGAACAAGGGACACTAACAACAAACAATCTCCTTGAGATTAAATAATAAAAGATATCAATGGTGTTGGGGTAACTTGACACACAAAACACACCCAAAAATATTCTGGAGTAAAAATAAAAATAACATTGAACATCAGCCTTGGAAAAAATCCAAACATTAAATAAAAAAAAAGGCTTAAAATCCAAAATAAAAAAAAAAAAAAAAAATATAAAACTGTCAGATGTGACAACTAATAACAATATATTCAGGGAATCCCACTAAAACAACACAAATAAAAGTTTGTGAGAAGTGTGTGTGAATATGAGCAGCAAAACTACTTAATTCTTGTCACATTATAAAGAAGAAGAGAGTGCGCTGTATTAAACCATTTTTAACATTGCAGCGTGACGAAAGTGCTGTATCCATTGCGAACGCTAAGTTTACCAGAACGAGCTGTCCCGTGTTGGAATTTCTTCTGAGCATGCGTGGCACTTTGTGCGTCGGAACAGGCCACACACGGTCGGAATTGACGCGATCGTATTTTGTTGTCGGAAAATTTTATCTCCTGCTGTCCAACTTTGTGTGTCGGAAAATCCGATGGAAAATGTCCAATGGCGCCCACACACGGTCGGAATTTCCGACAACACGCTCCGATCGGACATTATCCATCAGAAAATCCGACCGTGTGTACGGGGCATAAGAGATTGGGATTTCAGCTTCAATGTGTTCTGTGTGTGGCGCAGGAGCTTTGCCTGTGTTAGGCTGTGTACAATGCAGAGACAGAGCTCTTCCTAGCGCACTGCCAGCAGTGACCCCTGTACTGTGCCCTTCTGCCACTCTTTACTGTGCCCTCCTAAACCCCTGTACTGTGTCCACCTTTCTTCCTCACTGTGCCCTCCTAACCCCCTGTACTGTGCCCTCCTGACTCCCTTAGGCTTCATGTACACCAGCAGTGTTTTGGTGTTTTTTTGCCAAAGCTCCGAACTCAACTCCATAAAAGCCTATGTGTTCATGTACACATGGGCTTTTAAGATCATTTAGGAGTTGCTGCGGTTAGTCGAGGTTCAACCTTCCCTAAGCCCTCTCTCCTGAATGTGGAAGAATTGCATTCAGGATGGGAACGTTTTGACCACCGGCTGCAAAGCACGCAAAATTGTAGTAAAATCAGTGTGATTTTTTTGCGTTTTCCCACGCCCGGTGGTCAAAGTAGCTCAAGTGTACTTGAAGCCTCACTGTGCCCTCCTAACCCCCTGTACTGTGCCCTTCTGCCCCCCGTACTGTGCACTCCTGCCAGTCCTGTACTGTGCCCTCCAAACCCCCTGTACTGTGCCCTCCTAACCCCTGTACTATGCTCTTCTGCCCCCCCATACTGTGCCCTCCCTGTGTTGTGTCCTCCTTCCCTTTACCAGCTGTCACCTCTGCCCCCATGTCTCCCAATGACCCTCTCACCCCCATCCTCTTCCCCCCCATGATCACAACCTTTTCCATCCCACAATCCAGAGGTGGCAGTGATCATAAACATTATACTGACACTCCACTTGTTGGGGAGGGCAGGGGTGCTAAACACAAGGGGTGATCCTGCTAACGCTGCATTTTTGGGGACACTATACTATTGGGGACACTAGTATAGTTCTGTGAATGATCAAGATACTGATCTGTATACACTATACTAGCAATGGCGATGATCAGTGACTTATAGTGTGACTGCAATCTATGCTGACACTGGCTGGGAGAGACACTAACTGACTTTGATGCTGACATTGCTAGTAACACTATTACAGTGATCAGTGATAAATACTGTACACTGGCACTGTATCAACGGCTTAACTGGAGGGCAATCAAAGGATTAAATGTGCCTAGCAGGTTTATAAGTGTAAATTTGCTGCTTTTACTCAAGTAGGTCTTGCTTTCTTCTCTTCCTGAACGGAAAAGGGCTCAGGAAGAGAAGAACCAGAAAGAGCCTGTGTCTATGTTTACAAGCAAGACACAGGACCGTGCTATGATTGGCTACAGCCGATCAGCAGGTTCACAGCCAAAATCATTGGCCAAAACCTGCTGACAAACTTGTGCTGTAGCCAATGATAGCACTGGTCAGGCATTGTGCTTTTCAATGGAAATTGACAAGCACAATACTTAAGTGTTGTAAGTGTTTTTAAACAGTTTATTTTAATATTGTAGCAACAATGCACTATTAGTAGCATCTTGGTCTGTTTCATGTATTTCTGCAAGGGAGTCACTATACCTGGGAGGAGGAGAATCGGTACCTACGTACTACCAAACAGGGGATAGAGAGAGCCTGGAGAAATAAAAACAAGTGTACAAAGACCTGCTTATTAGTTTAAGGGGTCATGGATGGCTGGTGAGTGCGGGGGGATATGATCACCATGTATAAATATATAAAGGGTCCATATAGTGAACTTGGTATTGAGTTATTCAATTTACAGTCAATACTGAGGACAAGGGGGCGCTCTTTACGTCTAGAGGAAAACAGATTTCATCTCCAAATACGGAAAGGTTTCTTCACAGTAAGAGCTGAGAAAATGTGGAATAGACTCCCTCCAGAGGTGGTTCTGGCTAGCTCAGTAGATTGCTTTAAGAAAGGCCTGGATTTTTTCCTAAATGTACATAATATAACTGGGTACTAACATTTATAGGTAAAATTGATCCAGGGAAAATCCGATTGCCTCTCTGGGATCAAGAAGGAATTTTTTCCCCTGCTGTAGCAAATTGGATCCTGCTTTTCTGGGTTTTTTTTCTGCCTTCCTCTGGATCAACTGTAGGTATAGGATCTGGTGTATGGTATTGTATGATATTTTATATTTTATTAATTTATTTTTTATGGTTGGCTTGATGGACTTGTGTCTTTTTCAACCTGACTAACTATGTAACTATGTGTGTGGAGGGGAGCACGGAATCAGCACTTGGTATAAATTATTACTGTACTTCTTTTCGAGAGTGATTTATAAGCCATTGGATGCTTTATGATAGTTTTCTCTATAGCAATTTGAGAAAAAATAAGAAAAAAACATTGCACATTAAGAAGCACATGGACATTTTATACTTTGTGGAATACTTTATTGAACTTGATAAATAATATTTTTTATTTATGTTTGCACATTAGCACCTTGCATTGTTTTGCACAGACGTAGCATTTTGCAGTTTATTGATTGCACTGTAAATGAAATTATTATTGCTTAATGAATAGTCCTGCACCCATACCCTTCACTTTATATAAAATGTTTATTCAAATACAATAACACACAAGAAATATCATGACCCTAACCCAGAAAAGCATTTAAAATAAATACCTACAACATCTGACACTATATACTTTCCAATAGTATATAAAGAACTAAATACTGACAACGAATCACAAAAACATGTATATATGTCCATACAAATATATGAATATTGTTTGAAGAGTAACTTCACTTTTGTTGAGAAAAAAAACATTCCCCTGTGGGTGATCAATGTACAACGAACATTGCAGGGATTTTAACAAACTTTATAGCAGATTCTTACCTTTTGTTATTCTGCAGAAATAGCTGTTTGTCTGTGTCCATGTGTAAAATTAATGTGAACGCGATAGATTTGATAAATTACCAATCAGCTGCTGCTCTTGCAGGGTTCTAATGAATAATGAAGAAAGTGCCAGGTCTGTATCCCTTTAGACGTGATTTACCTTTGGGTGCATTACACCAAAAATTACACTTTTGTTGTAGGGGATGCCTAAAATCTGACTTGTATCTAAGTGCATACTTCTGGGAAAATCAGTAAGCCAAACAGGAAATTACATTTCTGGGGGGGGGGGTTCTATACACCATCTGTGTACAGAACACTTCCCGGTTGCCATATTGCCTTGCATTTTACAGAAAATGACAGCACTGTAATGAAAAATAGTTTTCTTTGGACTTCTTTTCAGGTTTCATTATCAGAAATGTATTGTAATAGTAGCCTTAAAATGACCTTGCTTGTTTACTTAGATGAATCCTATAGTCACATGAACTAATGATGACCAAAGAAAGAAATGTCCAGGGAACAACACAGTATAAAAAAAAATTGTGGTTCTACAAAATGGGTCCGTTCTTTCCTTTTAACCTCTTTTTTTCTGCTTGCTCTTATCACTCAATTTCCTTTGTAAATTCACTTGGTTTGTTTCCATTTCCACTCCTTTTTTATTTCCCCGACACTTGTCTGTATGCATTGTAGGAACATGGGAAAGCACTGTTGCACAGTTTGCAAAGTTTCACGGTCTAGCCTGCAGTTTTCTGTTTGTGAAATTCTTACCTTCTTGCTGCAGTGGTTCTGCTAGATCTGTGATTCCATTAACATGTGCTGCTGGCTTCTGTGTTCACCTATGTGTGTCACCTGCTATACTGTGGATTTATATCCCTTTTCTTTCTATCACTTCCTGGCCCATGTCCCAGTCTGCTTCCCTATATATAGACATGCTCAGTGAAGTCTGGGTTGTCTGAGCAACTTTCTAGTTTCCATGTGCTACTGGTTTTGCCTTGTATTACCTGTATTCTGTGCCCGACTACCTGTGTACCGACCCTGGCTTTGTCTACCATTTTCGCTTGTCTGCCACCTGCCCTGACTTCGGCTCCTTTCCCTGATTCTCTTCTGTCTCCTGTCATCTGTATTCTGCATACACGAGTGGTTATCCGGGGGCGGTCCTGGGGGCCGCAACCTGGTTCCTGTTTGCTGCATGTCCATCGCTACCATCAGGGGCCGTGTTGAAGAAGCAGGCTAGGGCTTAGACTCCGCACCCTGGGGAACCCCACGTTGGCTTTCTACAAGGGCTCACTACTATAGAAACCTGATACAAAGTTTCTCTGTCAGCTGCTTCAGAAGCGTCTAATACATTTTAAATATATCTGTCATGAGAGAATCACCCCTTCCTTTAGCTTCTGGGATATCATTCTGATGCTTTGGCCCCCACAGTCTCACAGTTACTTCAAAGTGTAGAGATTAGAAATTCAGCCACATTTCTGACACACATTTTCAGCATGCTTGTCCCCAGTTTGTAACTAAAAAATACTGAATATGTAGCCAAAAACAATAAAAATAGTAGCACTCAAATGGCCTCCAAACCTATGTCAGTCTAATCAGCATGTGAACAGACTGGTGCAAAACAGACAGAATTGCCTTGTCAGGCTCCAGTAGACTTCAACAAAATGGTGGCGGTTTGCACACAGGCAATGACTCCCTGTTTCATAAATGTGAATGAGAGGAGTAAAAGATGGCTTCAGCTCCTGTTCTCCACCTGTAAAGAACTCCTCAGATGCGTTTTGCCCTTAATTGTAGAGGCCTTATAGGTAATCAGTGTCTGTGTGCACCATTTTGTTAAAAAAATACTGAAGCCAGCCCACTAGCATTTTTAGAAAAAGATCACAAATGGAAGCTCCCTTATTCTTGTCATGAGATGTGAATAGTAAGAAAATATAAAAAATAGTGCGTATTTCTATGTGCACCACTTCCATTGTTCTTACTGTATATCTAATTTTTCAAAATTCATGTTTTAAGAATAATGCAGCGTACACACGGTCGGAATTTCCGACAACAAATGTTCGATGTGAGCTTGTTGTCAGAAATTCCGACCGTGTGTAGGCTCCATCGGACCTTTGTTGTCGGAATTTTCCCAACAAAAATTGGAGAGCTGGATCTCAAATTTTCTGACAACAAAATCCGTTGTCGTAAGTTACGATTGTGTGTACACAATTCTGACACCCAAAATTCCACGCATGCTCGGAATCAAGCAGAAGAGCCTCACTGGCTATTCTTCTTCAACTTTATTTTTCTCGGCTCGTCGTATGTGTTGTACGTCACCGCGTTCTTGGCGATCGGAATTTCCGACAACATTTGTGCAACCGTGTGTATGCAAGACAAGGTTGAGCCAACATCCATCGGAAATAAATCCAGGATTTTGTTGTTGGAATCGTCTGTATGCCGCATAAGAATGGTAGATAGCTGCTAGGCCCAAACCCTCTGTCTTTGATTAGGTCAGCTTCACATACCATGTACAATGCATCATTAAATACATCTGGAGCATTCAAGCACACAAGCTTTTCATATAGCTATTCTAGTCAGATGCAGATGTCCACTCTGTTTCAAAATGTGGCAACATTTAAATCATAACCCTTTTCTTTTTCTTACTATTGTAATTATTATATAACTTACTAGCACTGCAAAAGAATAACCCATATGTCAACAATGTCTGTAAATATATACTGTATATTTGTGTAGACCTTGTTGACATATGGGTTATAAGGAGAGGCAAAGTAAGAGAGGTATGGTCCTGTACAAGGTGTTCATTATGCCTAGGCTGTGGTGCATCCTAAGTTAAGAGCCTTTTGATGCATGTGATACAGAGAGTGTCAGAGTAGGAGTGAGTGGGTGCAGCAAGGTAACAAGCCACATTAGCCCGAATGGCGTGTGGAAATACAGAAAGTTGAAATTCTTGGTCAGGAGGCTGAAATTGTTATGTCCTGTTCGATGTACCTCTGTATACTTCACTGAAGAATAAAAATAGGAAACCCCTTAAGACTGAAATGTACCTGTTGTGGTGGAATCCTTGTCTCTGCTATTTAAAGTGAACCTCATCAAAATGGCAATAATTAGAGCTTCCCACGCACAGCTAACAATTAAATGCTCTTTTAATCTAGGAGAGGGTAAAAGTAGAGGAATTATCTTATTTCTCACTCCACCAACAGCAGGCGCTCTCCTACGTTAGCAGTACATGGGCAGGCTCTCGGTGCTCTCACGCACAAAGCAGGATTGCTGGTCCCGTGGCTTTGTGAGACAACTCTTATGGTATGGAGTATGGCTGTGGAATCAAGGAAGGCAAGTATTTTTGCTTTCTTACCCCTATACTGAACAATTAGGGGAACTAAAGCTACTATTACCATTTTATGGCTGACTAGCGTTCAACTTTAACTAAAATCTCACAATATATAGACCCAAGATGTCCACATACCACTGGAAATGGATTATGTAAAATATAATTTCAAGCTCAGTTTATGCAGTGTATAAAGTACATATAACAGCGTTTAGACTTAAACATTGCAAAGTAATATACAGCACAAATTATGCCGTAGAGCATAATGAATATACTATACAGCTCAGTGGATACAATCATTATGAAGTATAAAATGTACAGCAAAGTATAGAAAACCAAGAGTGCGGAGTATAAATTGTACTTTTAAAACCTCTTTCTGGGCAAATTAAACTCCCTTATGCCTATTAGCCCCCTCCTTTGCTATTCTATGTTTTTGTAAGGGCTTCTAAAGTAGTATGCCTCCTGCTGGCACCTTATTTGTTACTAAAAACCAGTAATCCAGAGCAGCATTCTGGGACTTCTATTGATTGGTGTTGTTGCTGTCCAGTTTTCTGAAGCCTGAGAGGGCCTTGCCACTGGATAGCCAATGGGAAGTGTCCATGTCATCCAGGCAGTGAGGCGAGTACCTAAAAGAAGGACCCTACCACTTTGCAGTCCTGAAAATAAAAGACTCAGGACCTGCCATGTTACTTTTCCACAATTTAATGTAAGTATTTGGGGCTTTTATTGTACTTTTTTTTAAATACAATGGGGCGATTAGCTAGAGGCAGGTAGGGGAAGCAAGCATTGTTGGGAAATAAGCTTTAACCTCCCTGACGGTTTCCCGAGTGTGGCTCGGGGTTAAATTTCAGTCCCATTAGCGGTAACCCCGAGCCACTCTTGGGATTACATTGCAGGATCCTGGTGCGGCATTACTTACCTTGTCCCCAGGATCCTGTGATGTCCCCCGCTGTGTCTGCGGGCTCTGTCTCCCCTGAAGCCTCTCCGTGCCAGGCTCCGTTCCCTGCGAGCGTCGCGACACACAGGGGGCGGAGCCTGGCGGCAAATTCAAAAAAATGTACAAACCATAACACATACAGTACTGTAATCTTACAGATTACAGTACTGTATGAAATTATTTCACATCCCTTTTGTCCCCAGTGCTTTGGCCCATGCCTTGCATGCAGTTTTATGTTATATATACTGTTCTTTCTGCCTGGAAACTGGAGACTGTCCATAGCAACCAAAAAGTGTCCCTTTACGTCAAAAGTGGCTTTAGACCAGCTAGAAAACAGCGATAGTAAATTAGAACACTTGCAGAATTGAGCGATAGTGAATCGTGGGGAAATTTATTTTATTATTATTATATTATTATTTTAATTATTTATATTTATTATATTATAATTTATGTTTTTGTGTTTCAAACGTCATCATACCCGGGATATCTATTTGTTTGGACAGATTTAAGTGTTATTGTTAAGAATTACAGGCCTACAATATAAAACGCCAAATTTCCATGCAAAATAATTGTACCGCTTTCAGCACCTAAAATCCGAAATAACCATACCGCCAGGGAGGTTAAATATGTAATGTACAGCACAGCTAAATATGGCTGAAAAGTGTGGAGTATAAAATAAATAGCAAAATACGTAAAGCAGAGTAGAATATAAAACAGCAGAGGGAAAACTTTTTGTCCCAGTCACTGTGACAGAAACAGGGAATCTCCTCAGTACAGACCTGACAGAGGTTCTAATCATTCTCTATCATTCTCTCTTCGATCTAAATCTGAAAAAAAAAAAGTTTGGGGTATATATGCAGGAATTTTAACCTCTATTGTGGCAGCAGGGCCTGGGAGGCATATAGAATAGTAAGCCTCCGTGATTCAAGACACCCTGGCCAAGCAATGTCTACAGCAGGGCTCAAAATTTCCGGTATGCAGTGCGTGCATCCGGCGGGGAGAGAGATGATTGTGGCATGTGGGACAGTGTCAGACGCCGGGTACCTCTTTCTCACTACCTCCCCCCTCCCCGCACATCGCATGCAGCTGAGGAGCTCTGGAAGGGAAGGAGGGAGCTGTGGCGCCAGTGCCAGACTGCCAGTCTCAGCCAGGTATGGTGCCATCCTCTGCCGGGTGTCACCCGGGTGCGGACCGCATACCCCGCCCCCCTAGCGACGCCACTGGGGAGGAAGTAGCTGAGGAGCCGAGTAGGAAGAGGGACAGCGCACTACATCACATGCCCTGGGCCGAAGTAGGGGACATCTATGCTGCCAGGAGAGTCATTTTAGGGAGGGGGGTTTAAGGATATGTGCTAGGGGGTGCTTTTCTTTGGGTTAGAAATTACTTATGCTATAAGGAGGGGGTTTAAGTCTAACCCCCCCAGCACAATTCCTCTACCCTTCCAAAGCACCCCCTAGCACATATCCTCTAACCCCCCCCAAAAACTAAATATCCCATCCCAGCTCCATTAATCCCCCGATCCCATTCCTGCTCCATCCACCACCCCCATGCTAGCTCCATTCACAACCTAATCCCATCCTGGCTCTATCCATTGCCCTGATCCTATCCTGGCTCCATCCACCCCCCGATCACATCCCGGCTCCATCCACCACCCCACCCCCATCCATTCCCCTGATTCCATCCCGGCTCCATCCAATCCCCAGAGTCCATCCCAGTTCCATCCATTTCCCTAAATCCATCCTTTCCCCTGATCTCATCCTGGCTCCATCCACCCCCCTGATCCCATCCCAGCTCCATCCACCACCCCGTCCCAGCTCCATTAACAACCCAATCCCATCCTGGCTCTATCCATTACCGTGATCCCATCCTGGCTCCATCCATCCCCCATCTTATTCCAGCTCCAATCACCCCCCCCCGATCACATCCCAGCTCCATCCACCACCCCATCCCAACTCCATCCATTTCTCCGATTCCATCTCGGCTCCATCCAATCCCCAGATTCCATCCCAGCTCCATTTCCCTAATTCCACCCCGGCTTCATCCATTCCCCAGATTCCATCCTGGCTCCATTCACTCCCCTGATTCCATCCTGGCTCCATCCATCCCCACTGATCCTATTCCAGCTCCATCTACCCCCCGATCACATCCCGTCTTCATCCACCACACCGTCCCAGCTCTATTCATTCCCCCGATTCCATCCTGGCTCCATTCATTACCCTGATTCCATCCTGGCTCCATTCATTACCCTGATTCCATCCTGGCTCCATCCCTCCATCCATTCCCGGGGGGGGGGGGGGGGGTGACACCATGTTTTACCACAACAGGTGACACCAACCCTAGTGATGCCACTGAGTGAACAGTGTCTGGCAGGCTACGTAGCTAGAGGGGCCAATGTGCAAGTTGACATCTAAATGGATTTTTTTTACTGTATTAGGGATCTGCAACAAATCAACTAATACAGCCCTTGTTCCTGAATCATACCATTGCGGTTCATCTATTACGGCTACTCCCCAACCTGATAGGCATCCGGCACAGCCCTCTGACGTAATCTTCAGCACCCGAAGGCTGAGTGCTGCAGCCCCGTATGAAGGAATTACATTCTTCCGGCGGATCCATCCTAGCGACTCCGCTGGTCGGGAGCCACTGCTCAGCACACTGTGCTTTCAAATTTTCAAAGGATGTTTGCAGCGGTTTACCCATTCTGGTGATTCAACAGCTGAGGGTCTATTACACCATCTCTAACAGCCAGCAAGTAGCCTTATAACTTTGCACCTGATGTGGCTCGAATGTGTTTGCCTGGTTTTATCACAATTTTATACTTAATAGCACTACAGACTTGTGCATATGCCAATAACTGAAGTTTTATAAGGCTTAATAAACTTTTGATGCTTGCTATATACATTACTCCAGTGGAATCTATTGTTTTTCTGTATTAGCACTGTAATCCACTATCAGTGCATGGACATAATATAGAGTTCCAAGCGCTTTCATAGAGGTCTTCTTGATGCTGTTTTTTCTGTTCCCCCTCCAAGAGATATCTCTAGCAGCTATGGACAATTCTTAAAGGATCTTTTGGTCTACATCCCTTATATTGGCGCCTGATTTTTTGATGTGTGTCTAAGGCCTAAGCCTAACATACACCTAAAAAGTAAAAAAAATGTATTTAAATTATTTTTAGGTATGCTGTGTAAATGGGAACATATATATATTTGACTGGAAATACACTTTAAGCAGAAATTATTAATATTCTACACGAGGTGGGGTGTGTTATTAGCATCTCTCTTGTTAAGCTGGCATTGTGTTAAGGCATTTCTATTTAGCTAGAAAGGCTGGAAATGAATACGTTTACCGAATTGGTCTAAAAGCAAAACGTTTTAGTTTTTTTTTTTTGCCATCTGTGACTGATTACAGAGAGTTTCCTTCACTTTCTGTCCCATAGTCCCTCCAAAGTGAGTTGTCACTAGAACTAGTGTCCCCATTAGAGGATTTCCCATCTACTCCTGTTCTGGTGCTAACCCAAACTTTAGGATTTTCTTTTAATTCCACTCTCAGTGATAACAGTAGACAGGACAAAAAGAGAGAGCTAATCTCCCTAATGGGGGCACCGACATCAATATAAACCTGCCTTTAGTTTTGCCTTTAGTTATACTACTAGCAGTGGCGTCTGGTGCTTAATTGTTTTGGGGGGCGGCAAACAAACCTGGCCCCCTCGCCTGAGCCCACCCTTTTTGAAGCCAATTAGAACCTCAGGCTCTAATCAAGTGCTTTTAAAAAAAAAAAAAAAGAAAACCCCATTGAAATCCATGCGTCTGGCGCCCTGCATGGAGATTAGGGGATGGGCGCATGGATTAAGGGGGCAGCGCCCCTGCACCCCTTATGAGCGGCCGGCACTGAGTTCTAGTCACTTTAAAAAACAGATTGGTTACTGACAGATGATCCTATGATCCTATCATCCTGTCTCACAAGAATAGAACATGCATCAAATGCAAACATTACATACATAACATTAAAGTGATTGTAAAGTCTTGTTTTTTTTTTTTTTTTAATAACAAACGTGTTATACTTACCTCCTCTGTGCAGTTTGTTTTGTTTTGCACAGAGCAGCCCAGATCCTCTTCTCGGGTCCCTCTTTGCGGCTCCTGGCCCCTCTCTCCTGTCGCGTGCCCCCACAGCAAGCACAGAGCCAATTCACTGCTCTGTGTGTTCATTCAGACACGAAGCCCGAGCCGGCCCCGCCCCCTCTCTCCCCAGATTGGCTAACTGACTTTGATTGACAGCTGCGGGAGCTAATGGTGCTGCTGCTGTGTCTCAGCCAATCAGGAGGAGAGTCCTGGACGGCTAAGACACTTGTGGACATCGCTGGGGAGAGGAGGCTCAGGTTAATTAGGGAGTGCTGAGGAGGCTGCTACACACAGAAGGCGTATTATCTTAATACATAGAATGCATTAAGATAAAAAAATCTTCTGCCTTTACAACTCCTTTAAGGACTAATTACAAAAAATGTTCATATTAGCAAAATATACATCCTGGTATAAGTAATCATTAAAATACATAACCGGTCAAGAGTTAACTTAGACAATTTAAAAAATGTGTTAAATCAGTGGACTGTTAACCTAATGAAATTTGCACATTTATTCCTGGGGCACTCTGAACTTTAAGGTCAGTTTCATACAAATGTCCTCAGCTTAAGTATCCTACAAAAAAAGACAATCACAGCTGCAAATCTCCCATGTTATAACTTGTCTGGAATGCATGCCTCTGCCGGTTTCTGCTATACTGGGAACATGTGCAGGTGCGGTGCAGTTTATTTGTCAAGGAAACAACATTTTTAGAAAGAATGACTGGCAAACAACAATATTCAATGAGATAAAATGAAACTGATAAAGTTCCATTCAATTGCGCTTCAGTTTGTTCCTACATTGGGATACAAAGGCTCTGGGGTACCAATTAGTGCCACAAGGGGGTGCAGTAAGAAGGGAGAGTCATTCAGATTCAGGTGGAGGTGTGTTGGAATCTAGTTTTCTAAAAATGCATTTGCATTATGCACATTTGATCCAAAAAGTTTTTTGTTTAGGATAATTTTACACTTATGCTTTTGCAATTTAATGCATTTTTGACAAGCTTTACAGCATTCATTTATAAACATGTATGAACATTTCAAATGTTTTTTTCCATGCATTATTCAAAGCGAAGAAGAACCTTTCAGTATAGAGATTTTCAATGCTGCAGATGCACTAATAACTGACACAGACCCGCTTTAACTTAGAAGCAAAAAATCCCACTTAGGGAAGTTTTAGACTTAATGTACACGGGAAATTTTAAAACCTCTCTTCAACAATTTAACTTGACAAAGAGTAACCGACGTTTAAAAACGTCAGTTTTGCCGCATTTGCGTTTAGAAGTGTTTTTTTTTTTTTTTTGTGGGTCTGTTTGTTGGTTTTAGTTGGCCTGTTAACTTTGCTCACCCCAGACTTGGACTGCTTTTGGATGCTGGAATACTTAAAGTGATATCAAACACAGAATGTTTAATTTACATTGCCCCTTCTCTTTCTGTATGTGGATGATGGCACTAAGTATTTTAGTTAAAAAAAAAAAAATCTAAAGTACATTTTTCCTAATCAATATACAGCTGTCACATGACCAAGATCTTTCCTAGCCTGTCTGCAGGGAAACATAAGCAGGAGGAGCTTCTAAAATCAGTCTTAGGAATTCATAAGTAAAAATAAATATCAATAAACTGTTTTAAATTGTCATACAAGTATATATTTCAAATGACATTTTTATTATATTTTGGCAATAACATGGTGTGGGCAGATTTCTGCCCCTCCAGCCTGTGTCTTAGAATAAGAGGGAGGTGAAGCCTCCATCCATCTATATGTAATATCCCCCCCCCATTGTGTTTAGCTGGTTAGTGGGCATGGAGGGGGATGGAGGGAGTTGGCTGTTATTTACCACTTTGTATGTGACTACATGTGTGACTCTATAGTCATATGGGCTGCTCAGATGTGATAGGGAGGAAATGTTCAGCATAGAAACTCACTGAAAACGGAGCATGTGCAGAGCTGCCAAAGCTTGCTGGCTGCTGTGGTACCCCATCTGCAGATATACAATTGCACAAAAAGATTTTCATTCAAAAATGGACTTTAAAGTGGTTCTAAAGCCAAAAGGTTTTTTACCTTAATGCTTTACTTGCATTAGGATAAAAAATCTTCCATTAGTTGTTTACCCCCCGAACCCACTCCCTAAATACTTACCCGAGTCTTGTATCAATCCATTCTCTCTCCCTTCTTACAGGCTCTGCACACCTGAGCTGGCGTTTGGATGCTGCAGTCCATGATGCATGTGTTTCTCTGCACACCTGAGCTGATGTTTGGTAGCTGCAGTCCATGATGCGTGTGTTTCTCTGCACACCAGACCTGGCGTTTGGTTGCTGCAGTCCATGCTGCATGCGTTTCTATGCACACCTGAGCTGATGTTTGGATGCTGCAGTCCATGCTGCATGCGTTTCTCTGGACCGGCTATGGCGTCCATGCATGCACTGTGCAGAGGCAGTCATCTTTTGCTATGGCATGTCCAGATTCACGAATGTGTGAGGTTTTTTTTGCACTGGGAACATCTTCTGTTTTCCCTTGCTTATGCTGCAGGTGAATTGGGGGGGGGGCGGGGCGGGGTGGTGATTCACTCTGATCTGTTTGCTTCTTTTTCTGAGTCTTCTTTTTTCTTTCTGCGCAGTGCTGACATCCTTGCTCCAATAGGAACTTTCTGACACATAGCCAAGACCTAGCCCGCTCTCACTCTTGCTTAAGGTCAAGCTAAAAGAGCATTACCATGTCATGACAAGTCCAGTGTGGACAGCAGCTCATCCAGCCCCACAGGTCTTGCCCAGGAGGCACAGAGTTACCAGTGAGTGTCAGCATTCCTCCTCCCCTGAGCGCTAATAGCAACAAAATGGTAAGAAGTGCTGGGTCTGTGGCTCAGAGCTATTACCAGACCAACATGTCTGTGGATATTGCCGCTGAGACCTCTCTAAAGGACAAAGGATGTTGTAAGCCAGCAAGTCATGGCCGTTCATTGGCAAGTAGTTAGTGAGTCTAAGTTCTCCAGCCACTTATGCCAGCTGACTCTGGGCGCACTGTCAAGAACGCAGCCCTGCAGATGAATTCAGGGCATTACAATCAGCCCTTCTTACCAAGGAGGCCCGGAGCCCATTAGAGCCATCTTTATTCCTGGCTCTAAGGGCACCTTTATCCAAGCCATTCACTCCTGCCTCCACCTGGCTACACCAGAGGTAGAAGAAGGTCAGTCATAAGCCTTAAAGAGGCTAAGCAGGTTTTGAGTGTCTCTTGGATCCAGTCATTCATTAGGGTGGTTAAGCAGGTCCAGAGAGGAATGACCTAGTCCTAGATGATTGCCTTTAAGGTCAGAACATAATTTACGTTTTCAAGACACGGCCTTCCATACTCCCCAATAAATGGAAAGGTGAAGAGGTTGAATCAAGAGGAGTGGGAGTAGTGATATGAAGTTTTACATAAGTAAGCAGCAGCAGAATTAGACCCTACTTCAGAGGAAAGTGCCGATTTTCTGGTCAAAAGAATGACACTGCATCAAGCTAACGCACTTAACATGCGTTGCAGAAACACCACTGCACCCTACTGCAAAAGGTATGGACGCTACCATTATGCATTTTGTCAGGAGTGTTATTCTTCCCAGGGAAGATTCAGTTTACGTTGGCTTTATCCAAGATTGATGAATTGACGGATATCAGAGATTCATGTGAAGAGGCAGAGGGCACTTGTAAGCCAGTGATCGCAGGACTTCGTGGCAAGCGCAATATAGTTGGGAACCAGAGTCGAGGTCTCCATCACCCATGAATCATTGAAAGAGCAGATTATTAGTGTTCTTGGTGAGCTTAAGTGCTTGGTGGATTTTGTGGATGAAGTAGCATTTATTATCAATGTTTCCCTAAGGCAGTGCTGCATTCAGTGACACTGAAGGGGGCTTTAAAGTCCAATCCTTGGTCAACAGGCAGGGTGGTTGTAAGTGCCTGTATGATGTAAGTTTTTCCCTCTGACTAGAAGTTTTGAGTATTCCAAGAGACTCACCGTTGCTCAACCCTGGATGTTCTCAGTTTGCTGTGCAGATGAATGGAGCTCACAGTTGGCTCTTGTATGCCGTATAACAGTTTTTAAATTTCAAAGAGCAGCACACAACCTTGAAATGTTGAATACTATTGGTCACAATTAAAAGTCACATGTACACTCCAATGCTAAGCACTATTCCAGAAGTAATCGGTGGTTAGTCTGGCCTTTCTCATCATAGGAGGTTGAGGCTCCCGTTGAGTTCTCTCTGCTAGTCTGGTCCACTCTACATTTCAGGACTCAAAAGCATTTTGCCAGAATGGAAAACTTCAAGGAGCGAATTCTCATTTTGGTGAGATATTCCCAAAATTCAATTTCACTTTGTAAATGGGCACAAATGAGCAAACAGCTATTTATTTTGAATAACAAAAGGCAGGAATCCGCAAAAAAAGTTTGTTGAAATCCTTGCAATCTACATTGATCAACAGAGGAGAATGTTTTTTTTGCAACAAAAGCTTACTCTTTAACCGCTTGCCGACCATATACTGTACATATACAGGGGCTCCCATGTGCAGAATCACATACCTGTACATGATCCTGCATCTCCGGGTCTGAGGCGTGCACGTGTGCATCCGCCGACCCGCTCCCGCTGTGATTGGACACAGTGGGAGCCAATCAGCAGGTCCGGCGGACTCGATGTACGCCAGGACCCGCCGATCATTCCCAAGAGAGGGTAAACAATGTAAACAAGGTACATGGCACATCCTGTGTTTCTGCTAAGCAGGAACACGGATCTCTGCCTGCCCACAATAAAAACATCCCCCACAGTTAGCAAGCACTCCCTATGAACACATTTAACCCTTTGATCACTCCTGATGTTAACCCCTTCCCAGCCAGTGTCATTAGTACACTGACAGTGCATATTGTTAAGCGCTCCCCCCCCCCCCCCCCAAAAAAAGTGTCAAAAGTGTCACTTAGTGTCCGATTTGTCCGCCGCAATGTCGCAGTCCTGCTAAAAGTTGCTGTTTGCATACACTTTATTTGGGTACAGCTTCACATGACTGTGAAAACGTCAGTTAAAATAACGCAGTGGCATATTGCAAAAAATAGCTTGGTCATGAAGGAGGGTAAACCTTCCGGAGCTGAAGTGGTTAAAGGGGGTTTATTAATTTTAGGATAGGGGTGGAGCCATGCAAATCTTTCCTTTATGCCTCTTTGTGGCCAATTACACATCCAGGATTACTGGTTTAGATTGCAGACACAGTCTTTATTATAGGGCAGTTAATTCCAAACTGCATACAGCTGTACAAGATAGTTGGGCATCATCAGTGCAGGTATGGAAACCACAGCTTCTATGGAGTAAGGCTTATGGAATGACACAATGAAACAAATAGACACGATATAATGAGGTGGGCATCTCAAATGAGCTAAAAAGGAAGAACAGCATCTGGCAAATGACTAAATTGCTGGTTGACATGGTACCCCAAACTCTTAAATTCAGTATATGTAATGTTTAACTTTTCCCTGCAGAAACTGAGATAAATTTTGGCGTTGAAAATATTCAAAACATGCAATTTAAACAGGGGTGCCAAAACCTTCTTTTTAGCACAATATAACTATGGGAACTCTAGTCAGTGTGATTTCAAAACACCTATGTATGCATTTATGTGTGTGGAATCTACATCTTAACAAAATTGCATAGCAAAATAGAGGAGTGGATGAAGACAAAGTAGTATTTTTAATGATTTTCACTTTTCTTGGTGCCCGCAGTGGGCCTGTAATGCCGCGTACACACGAGCGGACTTTCCAGCGGCCTAGGTCCGATGGTCTTTCTGACTAGGACCGACAATCTTTCCGAACCAACGGACTTGGCCACACACGATAGGACTAAGTCCGTTCTTAAGTCCGTTCGGTTTGAACATGATGACGTAAACAGACTAAAAAAGGAAGTTCAATAGCCAGTAGCCAATAGCTTCCCTTGCGTCGTATTTAATTCATCGGACGAGCACACAGACGAACAGTTTTCCCAATTTTAGTCCATCGGACAGATTTGAAACATGTTCAATTTCTAGGTCTGTCAGATTTTTATCCCGAAAAACTATCGGACTAGCCCACACACTATCGGATTATCCGCCGGACTAATCCCGTCGGACCTAGTCCGCTCGTGTGTACAGGGCATAAGTAGAACCAACGTATTCATGAGATTTACATTGCAGATTTTACAGTTATAATTATATTGGAAAAAACAACGTCTCATTAAAAGGCTGCCATGAGGAGTACTGCTGCAGAAATATATGACAAGTGCTTGTTATCCACTCAGTAACATGACAAATCTCTTGACTGACCAGACATTTCCAGCCATCATCCTTTTTGGCACAGACTATTAAAGTGATTGTAAAGGTACATTAAAAAAAAAAAAATACAAATAAAAATAACAAACATATCTATACTTACCTGGTCTGTGCAACAGAATTACACGGAGCGGCTGCAAACCTCTTTTCCGGCCCCCCGCCAGCGCTCCTGGCCCCTCCCCTCTGTCCAGTGACCCCATGGGAAGCCGCTTCCCATGGGAGCACTTGTGTGTGCTCACACCCGAGCCCCATTGCTGCGTTTATTGACACAGACAGCGGGACTTGGCCCCGCCCCCCCGCATCGAATGAGGGCTGAAGTAAATAAAAGGGGGCGGGGGGGTGAGGAGGGATGCTGACACCTAAGCATTTTTTACCTCAATGCAAGGGATGCATTAAGGTAAAACATGTTTAAGCTTTACAACCACTTTAAAGGCTCTTCAAATATCTTTATTAGGTGATGTTAATACAATACCTTAATAGAGATATACCCATACCAAGCACAATGATGACACCATCATTAAAAAAAAAAAAAAAAAAAAAAAAAAAAACACACACACACAAATCTTTCAGCACTGTATAACTTTTTGGCTAGCTCAAACACCTAAGTTTTTTTTTCTTTTTCCAGCGTTTATTGTCCACGTCCTCTGCAAAGTCTGGGGGATCTGGGATCACAAAACCGTTTGACAGTTTGTAGTAAACAATAGTTGAATCAGATTCCACAATGCCTAAAAGTGTTGAATATGATACATTTTCATCTTCTGCTGTGTGGCCAAGTTTCAGATACTGCTGAATTCTGAAACAAAAACAAACACAAAAGGATACTTAATAAAAAGAGAATAGGTTACCCACTTTAAAACGATATAAATAGTTTTACTTTGGAAATATCTGCTAGTATTTATCCCCTTTAGAAATTCACCTAAGAACTCAGGGTTTTACCATAGCCAAAACTATAACATTTAGTCAGTTTACAGTATCTAACAAAAGTGAGTACACCCCTCACATTTTTGTAAAGATTTTCTTCTCTCTTTTCATGTGACAACACTGAAGAAATGACACTTTGCTACAATGTAAAGTAGTGAGTGTACAGCTTGTATAACAGTGTAAATTTGCTGTCACCTCAAAATAACTCAACACACAGCCATTAATATCTAAACCGCTGGCAACAAAAGTGAGTACACCCCTAAGTGAAAATGTCCAAATTAGGCCCAAGTAGCCATTTTCCCTCCCCAGGGTCATGTGACTCGTTTTACAAGGTCTCACGTTGAATGGGGAGCAGGTGTGTTAGGTTTAGTGTTATCGCTCTCACTCTCATGCTGGTCACTGGAAGTTCAACATGGTACCTCATGGCAAAGAACTCTCTGAGGATCTGAAAAAAAGAATTGTTGCTTTACACTAAGATGGCCTAAGCTATAGGAAGATTGCCAAGACCCTGACACGGAGCTGCAGCACGGTGGCCAAGACCATACAGCGTTTTAACAGGACAAGTTCCACTTAGAACAGGCCTCACCATTGTCGACCAAAGAAGTTGAGTGCACATGCTCAGCGTTATATCCAGGGGTTGTCTTTGGGAAATAGATGTATGAGTGCTGCCAGCATTGCTGCAAAGGTTGAAGGGGTGAGGGGTCAGCCTGTCAGTGCTCAGACCATACACCGCACACTGCATCAAATTGGTCTGCATGGCTGTCGTCCCAGAAGGAAGCCTCTACTAAAAGAGGCTACTCAAGAAAGCCCGCAAACAGTTTGCTAAAGACAAGCAGACTAAGGACATGGATTACTGGAACCATGCCCTGTGGTCTGATGAGATCAAGATGAACTTATTTGGTTCAGATGCTGTCAAGAGTGTGTGGCGGCAACCAGGTGAGGAGTACAAAGACAAGTGTGTCTTGCTTACAGTCAAGCATGATGGTGGGAGTGTCATCGTCTGGGGCTGCATGAGTGCTGCTGGCACTGGGGAGCTACAGTTCATTGAGGGAACCATGAATGCCAACATGTACTGTGACATATTGAAGCAGAGCATGATCCCCCTCTCCCCTCAGAGACTGGGCCGCAGGGCAGTATTCCAACATGATAATGACCCCAAACACACCTCCAAGATGATGACTGCCTTGCAAAAGAAGCTGAGGGTAAAGGTGATGGACTGACCAAGCATTTCTCCAGACCTAAACCCTATTGAGCATCTGTGGGGAATCCTCAAACAGAAGGTGGAGAAGCGTAAGGTCTCTAACATCCACCAGCTCCGTGATGTCATCATGGAGGAGTGGAAGAGGACTCCAGTGGCAACCTGTGAAGCGCTGGTGAACTCCATGTCCAAGAGGGTTAAGGCAGTGCTTGAAAATAAATGATGGCCACACAAAATATTGACTCTTTGGACAAATTTGGACATTTTCACTTAGGGGTGTACTCACTTTTGTTGCCAGCGGTGTAGACATTAATGGCTGTGTGTTGAGTTATTTTGAAGGGACAGCAAATTTACACTGTTATACAAGCTGTACACTCACTACTTTACATTGTAGCAAAGTGTCATTTCTTCAGTGTTGTCACATGAAAAGATATAATAAAATATTTACAAAAATGTGAGGGGTGTACTCACTTTTGTGAGATATCGTAGCTGAAAGTTATATTACTTTGACTATGGGCAATTCATGTCGTCTCCCTACACTTCACTACCACATCTTTAGTGAACAGTTGGCCAACAATTTAAGTAAAGTAAAGGTCTCCAAGCTCAGTCACAAATATCCTCTGTGACCAAACATTCTATCATTAGCCTTTCCATAAAAAAGGGATTACTCCTTGTGCTTCAATTGAGGAAACAGTAATGACAGTACTATGATAAAGGTTTTGCAGTCTCATCCCATGGCAACCTATGCGCAATGCCCAAAAATAAAATCATACAATAGTTTGTTTTTACACATCTGCAGAGCACCTTTGTCGGAATATTGTGGCTGTCCCCATCATAAAACTTTAAATGTTTTACCAAGGCTCCAGCCCCTTAACTGTCACAGGCATGAATGAATGGCAAGAATGTACACAAACATGAGCTTTATGGGGTTTACAAGAAGACGTCTATGAGAAAAGCCTGTAAAACACAACATCCAATGTTATCTTGTTATGACAAATGTCAAATGTATTTTTTTTTCCAACACGACACACAAAATCTTTTCCAAGTGTCCATACTTTTCTATCAGAACAATCTCAGTTTTCATCTGGGAAAACAACACGGAATCAGATATTTCACTTAAAACTGAAAAATGAAACTGGGAACCAGTCAGAAATACACCATCTTTTCACCAATTTCAGGACAGCTTATAAAAACATCCCAACCATGACACTACCTGCCTGGAGTTTGCATGTTCTCCCTGTGCCTGCGTTGGTTTCCTCCGGGTACTCCGGTTTCCGCCCACACTCCAAAGACATGCTGGTAGGTTAATTGGATCCTGTCTAAATTGTCCCTAGTATGTATGAATGTGAGTTAGGGACCTTAGATTGTAAGCTCCTTGAGGGTAGGGACTGATGTGAATGTACAATGTATATGTAAAGCGCTGCGTAAATTGACGGCGCTATACAAGTACCTGAAATAAATAAAATAAATAAATAAAACATGCTATAAACCAAAGAAACAGTTTAAAAGTGAAATCAGGTAAAATTGGTGAAAATTACCAAGGTTGGTAAAATATATAATCTTAACAAACACCCTGACTTAGGCTGCTGTGCAGGTGAGAACATGCTTAACTATTGAGGGCTTGTTTACACTACGAGGTGTCCAGGTACGCACCTTTTTTGTGCGTTCCAGCATGGCAGATTAAGGGCAGCCCATTAGCTTTAATGGGCTGCTCTATGCATATGAAATGCACAAAAATAGTGCAGGCATGATTTTTAAAATCGTGCTGCACTAAACTGCAGGGGTGCTGAGGTGCAATGCATTTTGGCAGCTGCAGGCGCATATGCATTTGCCAGATCCATGGGGGTGCTATTAAGACTTAATGGCACATGTGTAAGGCAGCGTGTTTTTGTGTGGAGCAGGAAAACGCACAATTTCGCACACGTTCCCACACCACACCTGATGTGAACAACCCCTTAATGTGCATTATAAATATTCAAAGCACAGTGCTCTGATCAAGTCCAATCACTTTTATCTCAACCATTAACAAAGACATGCCAAACTCTGTGAACCGTTATGTCTACTGTGGGCCATTTTTGGATTGTAAGCATTGCCCTCTGATTTCTTCTGTATTGAATTGTATTGCAACCGTACGGTCTGCCTTCACATTGTAAAGAGCTGCACAAACTGTTGGCACTATAAAAATCCTGTATAATAATAAGAATGCCTACCCAATTCCAGAAGATTATTTTAACAATACAGTTGCAATTTACCATTTTTAATCCCAGAGAAAGGGTCCTGAAATATTTACCTGCATAATTTTATAAGTGTAACTTTTTGTAGAACAGCTGGGGTACATTAGTTTTTTATTTATCTTGTTGTTTAATCTTTAAACCACTGAGAGTGAGGGTTGTAGATAAGAAGCAAGCACGTGGCCTATAAAATATCAGTGTGACATGCCTGTGCTAATACATGGACAAAGACAGTGATGCCTGTTAGTTTCTGGCCTATGCTGATGACATAGATTTGAGTGATCCATAGACTTCAGGGCATAGATGTTCACACATCCTCAGGCCAAGTTATTTGTCAAGTTCTGCAGAGTGCTCCATAAATCTGTAATTGTAATACAACATTTTGAAGTCTAAACTTTACAAACCTATGTGAATAGAAAGAGGAGGAGCTGGGAACCGTGAACAGAAGACCAACATGAGCTTATACTACTTTAAAAATAGCTATCATGATCATTTTTTTTTACTTGCCCGAGCAACTGTTCTACTGACAGCAACAAGCCACTAGGATTGGTCCTTCCCATACAGATAACGTAAATGACCCATACTATAGCTGTTCTGAAGGGTGCATTTTTACCTTAAAATAAAAAAAAAGCGCTGATGTACTGCAACGATATAAAGAAAATAAAAATTTCATAGCCACGAAACTGAAGGCCAATTTTATGCCAACCAGTAAACATATCATGGTCATATGTCTGATTTCTTTTTATAAGGAGGTAAGTAAAACCTTAGGCAAAGGAGTGGCTGTGGACGTAGTATATTTAGATTTTGCCAAAGCATTTGATACAGTTTCCCACACACACCTAATGTGTAAGGTAAAGTCTACAGGCTTGGAAAAATCAGTTTGTAAATGGATAGAAAACTGGATAAAAAAAAACAAATTCAGAGAGTAGCGGTCAATGATTCATACACTGAATGGTCTAAGGTCATTAGTGGTGTACCCAGGGCTTTTTTTCAGGGGGAACTTGGTGGAACTCAGTTCCACCACCTCTGACTTGGACCCTTTGGTGCCTGCTCACCACAATCACTTGTAAACACAGAAGTCTGGTTTCTGTGTTTACAAGTGAAAGCTCTGCACTCTGCGTGTAACCCCCATGAACTCTGTATGTAATGCAATCCTGATATGTAATGCCCCTTTAAGGCCCTCCTACTGTTTGTGAAATATGACCACACCCACTATTTGATGTGATTTGGAGGGTGTGTGTGGGGGGATGGGTTTTGGGGGGTCGTGGTTGAGTTCCAGCACCTATTGTTTGAGAAAAAACACCCTGGGTGTACCATTTTATAAATGATATAGGGTCTGGGATTAAAAATACCATTTTAGTGTTTGTAGATGACACCAAGCTATGCAGTGGAATAATGTCCTTACAGGATGTTTTCAACTTACAAGTCGATACTATGAGGCAGGGACGTGCAGCCAGAGGAGGCAGGTGAGGCAGAGCCTTACCTGTCATGAACATAAAAAAAAAAAAAAAAAAAAAAAAAAGGATCAAGCTTTGAGGGTCAGAGCTTGGCGACCTGGTGGGTCACAGAGACCCCATGTTTGGGGGGTAAGTATCTGAAGTCCACCCCACCACTGGTCAAAATTTGGGGCTCCTGGCACCTATGGTTTTGGAGATACGGGGCTCCTTGTGCAGCCTGTCAGAAGCTACATACAGTGTGGCCAGCTTAAATACAAGCTGGCACATGCTGTTTGCAGCAGACTGAGAGGATGAGTTTGTCAGAGGCACTGAGCTCAATGGACAGCTTGGAGCCTTGGACCAATGGTAAAGCACCATTGGTCCAAGCTGTTCAATAAAAATGCTGCAGTGAAGGCTCTCATAGAAGGGGGCATGTGTCTAAAAGACACATGCTCCCTTCCAGCCCAGCCCTATTAACCACAAGGAAAAAACATGGGTCTATGGGTAGAAGTTTTACCCATAATCCCATGTTTTTCTCACACAGTTAAGAGGGAGAATCTGCTGCTGCTGAAAAGGAACTTTTTTTTTTCAATAGTTTTTATTGAAGTTTCACATATAACATCGAATAGGTAATAAACTTTGTCATACATTGAGATTCGGTAGCGAAAGATTCACAAGGCAGGTATATATGACATAATATCATATGAACAAGTGTAAATAGTATCAACAGTGTTAACAATTCTCAATGCTATGTGTATGGTTAAGAGTGTTGTCTATCATCCCCAGACACCCCATCTGGGTGCATACTATGTCGGGGGGATGGAGACAATGCCTCTCACCCAAATGCTTTAGGAGGGAAGGTAGGCAGGAACCCAAAGGTAAAACATACTAATTAAATTCAAAGGTTGACAAGTCTTTCCTACCAATTGTTCCAGGGAAGCCATTGTTTAACCATCTCAATACAGGGTATTTTAACCCCCTTCCTGCCCAAGCCATTTTTCAGCTTTCAGCGCTGTCACACTGTGAATGACAATTGCGCAGTCATACAACACTGTACCCAAATGAAATTATTATTTTTTCCCCACAAATAGAGCATTATTTTGGTGGTATTTGATCACATCTGCGGTTTTTATTTTTTGCACTATAAACAAAAGAAGAGGGACAAGTTTGAAAAAAACACAATATTTTTTACTTTAAATATCCATTTTTTTTTTAAAACAAAATTTTTCCTCAGTTTAGGCTGATACTTATTCTTCTACATATTTTTGGCAAAAAAAAAAAAAAAAAAAAAAATCGCAATAAGCATATATTGATTGGTTTGCGCAAAAGTTATAGCGTCTACAAAATAGGGGATAGATTTATAGCATTTTTATTAATTTTTTTTTTTTTACTAGCCATGGGAGCGATTTTTATTGTGACTGCGATATTGTGGCGGACACATCGGACACTTTTTGGGACCATTCACATTTATACAGCGATCCGTGCTATAAAAATGCACTGATTACTGTATAAATGTGACTTGCAGGGAAGAGGTTAACACTAGGGGGTGATCGAGGGGTTAACTGTGTTCCTAGGGAATGTTTCTAACTGAAGGGGGAGGGGACTCACAAGGGGAGGAGACCGATCAGTGTAGGGCAGCTGCTAGCACAGACTGACAGTGGAAAGGCTTTGGTGAACAAACGGCCCCCATATGCCGGCCCCGCCCCCAGTCATCTGTCACCAGGCCGACTCTCGCTGCTCGCACTGAGAGCGAGCCGGCCCCTACATGTTGGTCCCGCCCCAAGTCACTTGTCATTGGGCTATCTCTTGCCGCTCGCATTGAGAGCGAGACGGCCTCCATATGCCGGCCCCGCCCCCAGTCACGCGTCATCACGTTGTGTCTCGCCGCTTGCATTGGGAGCAAGCTGTGCGAGATGCGGAAGGGGCGATGTGGATTCCGCTCCTTCCTTTAGACTGGAACGCAAGCACACCAGCGTGTGCTCCACTGGACTATAGCCACACCGTTACCGGCCTGTTGTGCACTCGGTACAGAGGTGCTCCACCTGCACTCCTCCAGATTACATTGTAGGTATTCACTCTTCTTTCTCTTTGGCACATACATTTAAGACTATCTGTTATAGCTCTTGATTTGTGTGATGAGACTGGTGTATTTGCGGAGTGGGAGGTTCCCACCCACTATGTATACTATCGCTTACCATGAATTTTACATCTGGTACACCCTACGCTCATGTCATCTGTCACATTTTATGTGCACAGCACGCTCTGTTTCATCCCGAATGGTTCAGCTTGCTTCTTAGTGTGTATGAGTATATATATGTATATGCTCAATATATAAAATATTTTTTGGTTCATGCTGCATGTGTACATGTATATGTATGTGTATGTACGTCTATGTATATATAATTTTATTATTTTATACTATCATCACTATTATCACTATCTATTACACAAACTACTTTTTGTTCACCAATTGGAGTGCTTAAGAGGGAGGGATCCCCTGAGGGGGAGGAGCCTTATATCCCACCCTTGTTTCATTGATACTCAGGCATTTATAAGGAGTGACTGCTGAAGAGGGATCATTGCATAGCTCTGATGAAGAAGGGACTCTCCCTTCGAAACGCGTTAGCTTATTGTGATGTGTTTGCATCTCTCCACGATCTTTGGAAGGCATCGCTTATCCTAAAGTCGCATGCTGGCTGTCGGTACACTTCGTGTTGTGCCTCTTCCACCCATTGCTTGTGAGTTGTTTCTTTTAATTATTTTAATACATTTTTAAAAAAAAGTTAATACACAAGGCTGGTGCGCCCCTGTTTTTCTTTTATTTCGGTTTGTACTAGGATTCCCCATCCTTGAGGGCAGCAAAGCCTGTGTTGACGCATCTCTATATGGTGATCCACCTGTGCGTAGGAGTCGTTGTTTTCTGTTTGCTACCGATCAGTGTTGCTCTGTACTAAGAACACAGATCGGTCTCCTCTCCTCTCTGACAGGACATGGGATCTGTGTGTTTACACACACAGATCCACGTCCTGCCGTGTTACTGGGCAATCGCGTGTGCCCGGCGGACATTGCGGCCACCGGGCACGCGCATCGGGTGCCCAGTGACACGGCGGGCGCGCGCGATTGCCGTCGGCAGTGCATGTGCGCCCCCTGGTGGGTAGGGAAGGTGAGGGCATCATATGACACCCTCCCAGAACGAGAGCCGCGCCCCCTGGCTGTCATATGACAGCCGGCGGGCGGCAAGCGGTTAAGGATTTTAGAGCATGTAAGTGACTCATTCGCCATTAAATGATCATAGGTGTAATGAGTCTGCACCAGAGTAATCACATCTAGCATTGTTGGGACCTTGACATTCTTTCAGTGTCTAGCGATCAGTAGTCTTGTTACTAGTAGTATGTGGGTAGTTGTCCTAAAGTATGGTAAAATGGAATGTTAATGTTTAGGATGGCTAGTTGTGAGGTGATTTTACATTGTGTTTCGTGTAAGTTCAGATAGTATGTTAGATATGTCTGACCAGAGCTCATTCAGGCATAGGCATGGCCAAAATATGTGACAAAGGGTTCCCGTTTTGCCACAGAGTCTCCAACAAGTGAGAGTGGTGTTAAGATGGAATTTTGCAAGTTTCTTTGGTGTTAAGTACCACCTCAGAGTTAGTTTCTGGGTTAGTTCCCAAAACGTACTTTTTTAATCAAGCTAAATAATATATTATTATACTATACGTTATAACATAATTTATTATTTATCTATTTACTGTGAAATGACTGGTTTGAAGTTATAAACTTCAAACTTTAGTAATTTGTCCGTTAAGCCACCTGCTTGAGTACAGTTTCTGAAAATATAGTAAATTATCTTAAAAACTATACACAGTGGAAACTTGGTTAATGAGAAACGAGTGTTTTAAAAGACGAACAACTTTTTAAAAAAAATTCTGACTTGGTTTGCGAGTGTTATCTTGCAAAGCGAGCAGAATTCAAGCTAATGTGGTATGCAGTACCGCATTTGGCTAGAGGTGCAGGGGCACCGGCGGCACTCGGAACGGTTCACAAATACTCGGAAACACTTGGAAATACTCCGTTCCCGGGTGTTTCCGAGTTCAGCCGAGCTGTCCCCAAATATTTGTGAGGCTCTCCGGCGCCCCCCCCCACCTCTGGCCAAATGCGGTATTGCATGCAATAGAAGTCAATGTGGAACAAATTATCTTTGTTTCCATTGACTTTTATGGGGAAACTCGCTTTGATATGCGAGTGCTTTGGATTACAAGCATTCTCCTGGAACGGATTATGCTCATAATCCAAGAGTTCGCTGTATAATAATAATGTGTATATTACTTATGGTAATTAACCACCCAGGCCAATTCTGACACCTCTCTCCTACATGAAAAAAGCATTATTTTTTTTTGCTAGAAAATTGCTCAAAATCCCCAAACATTATATATTTTTTTTTAGCAGAGCCCCTAGGGAATAAAATGGTGGTCATTGCAACTTATGTCACACATTATGTGCGCAGAAATTTTTCAAACACTTTTTTTTTTTTTAAACTTTCATGAATATGAAAAAAAACAAAATTTAGACCGATTTTTTTGTATAATGTGAAAGATGATGTTACGCCGAGTAAATAGATACAGAACATGTCAAGTTTTAAAATTGCGCACACATTAGTATAATGGCGGCAAAATTCAGTACTTAGAAATCTCCATAGGCGACGCTTTAACCACTTGCCGACCGCCTCACGCCTATATACGCAGAATGGCACGGGCAGGCAAAATCACGTACCTGGTACGTGATTGCCTTCCCGCGGGCAGGGGGTCCGATCGGACCCCCCCCCCGGTGCCAGCGGCGGTCGGCTTCGGTCTGGGAGCGTTGAGAGGCGAGGGGGAGGCCATCCGATCGTGGCCCCCCTCGCGATCACTGCCAGCCAATGAGAAACATCCCCTGCCTGTGTATAGTACACACAGGCAGGGGATGTGATGTCATCTCTCCTCGGCTGTTTCCGTTCCGGCGCCGAGGAGAGAAGACTTCACAGTGAGTGAACACACACACACACACACAGTAGAACATGCCAGGCACACATAACACTCCCGATCACCCCTCCCCCCTCCCTGTCACACTGACACCAAGCAGTGTTTTTTATTTTTTATTTTTCTGATTACTGCATGGTGTCAGTTTGTGACAGTTACTGTGTTAGGGCAGTTAGTATTAGCCCCCTTTAGGTCTAGGGTACCCCCCTAACCCCCCCTAACCCCCCCTAATAAAGTTTTAACCCCTTGATCACCCCCCGTCACCAGTGTCGCTAAGCGATCATTTTTCTGATCGCTGTATTAGTGTCGCTGGTGACACTAGTTAGGGAGGTAAATATTTAGGTTCGCTGTCAGCGTTTTATAGCGACAGGGACCCCCATATACTATCTAATAAATGTTTTAACCCCTTGATTGCCCCCTAGTTAACCCTTTCACCACTGATCACCGTATAACCGTTACGGGCGACGCTGGTTAGTTAGTTTATTTTTTATAGTGTCAGGGCACCCGCCGTTTATTACCGAATAAAGGTTTAGCCCCCTGATCGCCCGGCGGTGATATGCATCGCCCCAGGCAGCGTCAGATTAGCGCCAGTACCGCTAACACCCACGCACACAGCATACGCCTCCCTTAGTGGTATAGTATCTGAACAGATCAATATCTGATCCGATCAGATCTATACTAGCGTCCCCAGCAGTTTAGGGTTCCCAAAAACGCAGTGTTAGCGGGATCAGCCCAGATACCTGCTAGCACCTGCGTTTTGCCCCTCCGCCTGGCCCGGCCCAGCCCACCCAAGTGCAGTATCAATCGATCACTGTCACTTACAAAACACTAAACGCATAACTGCAGCGTTCGGAGAGTCAGGCCTGATCCCTGCGATCGCTAACAGTTTTTTTGGTAGCGTTTTGGTGAAGTGGCAAGCACCAGCGGCCTAGTACACCCCGGTCATAGTCAAACCAGCACTGCAGTAAGATTTGGTGACGTGGCGAGTCCCATAAGTGCAGTTCAAGCTGGTGAGGTGGCAAGCACAAGTAGTGTCCCGCTGCCACCGAAAAGACAAACACAGGCTCGTCGTGCCCATAATGCCCTTCCTGCTGCATTCGCCAATCCTAATTGGGAACGCACCACTTCTGCAGCGCCCGTACTTCCCCCATTCACATCCCCAACCAAATGCAGTCGGCTGCATGAGAGGCATTTTCTTTATGTCCTCCCGAGTACCCCTACCCAGCGAACCCCCCCAAAAAAGATGTCGTGTCTGCAGCAAGCGCGGATATAGACGTGACACCCGCTATTATTGTCCCTCCTGTCCTGACAATCCTGGTCTTTGCATTGGTGAATGTTTTGAACGCTACCATTCACTAGTTGAGTATTAGCGTAGGGTACAGCATTGCACAGACTAGGCACACTTTCACAGGGTCTCCCAAGATGCCATCGCATTTTGAGAGACCTGAACCTGGAACCGGTTACAGTTATAAAAGTTAGTTACAAAAAAAAGTGTAAAAAAAAAAAAAAAAAAAAAAAAAAAAAAACACAAACAAAAATATAAAATAAAAAAAAATAGTTGTCGTTTTATTGTTCTCTCTCTCTCTATTCTCTCTATTGTTCTGCTCTTTTTTACTGTATTCTATTCTGCAATGTTTTATTGTTATTGTGTTTTATCACGTTTGCTTTTCAGGTATGCAATTTTTTTATACTTTACCGTTTACTGTGCTTTATTGTTAACCATTTTTTTGTCTTCAGGTACGCCAGTCACGACTTTGAGTGGTTATACCAGAATGATGCCTGCAGGTTTAGGTATCATCTTGGTATCATTCTTTTCAGCCAGCAGTCGGCTTTCATGTAAAAGCAATCCTAGTGGCTAATTAGCCTCTAGACTGCTTTTACAAGCAGTGGGAGGGAATGCCCCCCACCGTCTTCGTGTTTTTCTCTGGCTCTCCTGTCTCAACAGGGAACCTGAGAATGCAGCCGGTAAAACCAGCCAGCTGACCATAGAGCTGATTAGAGACCAGAGTGGCTCCAAACATCTCTATGGCCTAAGAAACCGGAAGCTACGAGCATTTTATGACTTAGATTTCGCCGGATGTAAACAGCGCCATTGGGAAATTGGGAAAGCATTTTATCACACCGATCTTGGTGTGGTCAGATGCTTTGAGGGCAGAGGAGAAATCTAAAAAGAGTACCTGTCACTACCTATTGCTATCATAGGGGATATTTACATTCCTTGAGATAACAATAAAAATGATTTAAAAAAAAAATGAAAGGAACAGTTTAAAAATAAGATAAAAGCAAAAAAATAATAAAGAAAAAAAAAAAAAAGCACCCCTGTCCCCCCTGCTCTCGCGCTAAGGCGAATGCAAGCGTCGGTCTGGCGTCAAATGTAAACAGCAATTGCACCATGCATGTGAGGTATCACCGCGAAGGTCAGATCGAGGGCAGTAATTTTAGCAGTAGACCTCCTCTGTAAATCTAAAGTGGTAACCTGTAAAGGCTTTTAAAGGCTTTTAAAAATGTATTTAGTTTGTCGCCATTGCACGTTTGTGCGCAATTTTAAAGCATGTCATGTTTGGTATCCATGTACTCGGCCTAAGATCATCTTTTTTATTTCATCAAACATTTGGGCAATATAGTGTGTTTTAGTGCATTAAAATTTAAAAAAGTGTGTTTTTTCCCCAAAAAATGCGTTTGAAAAATCGCTGCGCAAATACTGTGTGAAAAAAAAAAAAAAATGAAACACCCACCATTTTAATCTGTAGGCCATTTGCTTTAAAAAAAAATATATAATGTGTGGGGGTTCAAAGTAATTTTCTTGCAAAAAAAAATAATTTTTTCATGTAATCAAAAAGTGTCAGAAAGGGCTTTGTCTTCAAGTGGTTAGAAGAGTGGGTGATGTGTGACATAAGCTTCTAAATGTTGTGCATAAAATGCCAGGACAGTTAAAACCCCCCCCCAAATGACCCCATTTTGGAAAGTAGACACCCCAAGCTATTTGCTGAGAGGCATGTCGAGTCCATGGAATATTTTATATTGTGACACAAGTTGCGGGAAAGAGACAAATTTTTTTTTTTTTTTGCACAAAGTTGTCACTAAATGATATATTGCTCAAACATGCCATGGGAATATGTGAAATTACACCCCAAAATACATTCTGTTGCTTCTCCTGAGTATGGGGATACCACATGTGTGGGACTTTTTGGGAGCCTATCCGCGCACGGGACCCCGAAAACCAAGCACCGCCTTCAGGCTTTCTAAGGGCGTAAATTTTTGATTTCACTCTTCACTGCCTATCACAGTTTCGGAGGCCATGGAATGCCCAGGTGGCAAAAAACCCCCCCAAATGACCCCATTTTGGAAAGTCGACACCCCAAGCTATTTGCTGAGTGGTATAGTGAGTATTTTGCAGACCTCACTTTTTGTCACAAAGTTTTGAAAATTGAAAAAAGAAAAAAAAAAAATGTTTCTTGTCTTTCTTCATTTTCAAAAACAAATGAGAGCTGCAAAATACTCACCATGCCTCTCAGCAAATAGCTTGGGGTGTCTACTTTCCAAAATGGGGTCATTTGGGGGGGTTTTGTGCCATCTGGGCATTCCATGGCCTCCGAAACTGTGATAGGCAGTGAAGAGTGAAATCAAAAATTTACACCCTTAGAAATCCTGAAGGCGGTTTTCGGGGCCCTGTACGCGGCTAGTCTCCCAAAAAGTACCACACGTGGTATCCCCATACTCAGGAAAAGCATCTAAATGTATTTTGGGGTGCAATTCCACATATGCCCATGGCCTGTGTGAGCAATATATCATTTAGTGACAACTTTTTGTAATTTTTTTTTTTTTTTTGTCATTATTCAATCACTTGGGACAAAAAAAATGAATATTCAATGGGCTCAACATGCCTCTCAGCAATTTCCTTGGGGTGTCTACTTTCCAAAATGGGGTCATTTGTGGGGGTTTTGTACTGCCCTGCCATTTTAGCACCTCAAGAAACGACATAGGCAGTCATAAATTAAAGGCTGTGTAAATTCCAGAAAATGTACCCTAGTTTGTAGGCGCTATAACTTTTGCGCAAACCAATAAATATACACTTATTGACATTTTTTTTTACCAAAGACATATGGCCGAATACATTTTAGCCTAAATGTATGACTAAAATTGAGTTTATTGGATTTTTTTTAGAACAAAAAGTAGAAAATATAATTTTTTTTCAAAATTTTCGGTCTTTTTCCGTGTATAGCGCAAAAAATAAAAACGGCAGAGGTGATCAAATACCATCAAAAGAAAGCTCTATTTGTGGGAAGAAAAGGACGCAAATTTCGTTTGGGTACAGCATTGCATGACCGCGCAATTAGCAGTTAAAGCGACGCAGTGCCAAATTGTAAAAAGTGCTCTGGTCAGGAAGGGGGTAAATCCTTCCGGGGCTGAAGTGGTTAAACATTTTTACAGGTTATGTTTAGAGTTACAGAGGAGGTCTAGTGCTAGAATTATTGCCCTCGTTCTAACGTTCATGGCGATACCTCAAATGTGTGGTTTGAACGCCATTTACATATGCTAATAATAAGTCCTTATGTTGGTTAAAATAGTAAACTATGAGAACTAATGAAGGTGCTATATATAATCTAGACAATCAGAGAATGGTTCAGGTTCTATTCTTTTATTATATAGATTATATATGGCACTCTCATTAGTTCTCATAGTTTACTAATTTAACCAACATAAGGACTTGTTTTAATAAAATCAGGACTTTTGGGAGCTAATGAGAATCAAATACGCAACTTGTGAATATGTAACCTGTGTTTATCTGGCTCTGATACCAGCCAGTGCCACGCCTGCCATTGACCTCACCGCACGTCCCTGCTAGGAGGAGAACAGCTGGGTGGGTCAATGGTGAAGGATCTGGGTTTTCTGGTAGATCATAAGTTTAATAATGGCATGCAATGCCAAGCTGCAGTTTCCAAAGCAAGCAAAATCATTTCTTGTATTAAGACTGGCATGGACTTTAGAGAGAGGGATATCATTTTGCCACTGTACAAATCATTAGTAAGACCTCATCTGGAATATGCAGTTCAGTTTTGGGCACCAGTTCATAAAAAGGATATTGGGGAACTGGAGAAAGTGCAGAGAAGGGCAATCAAACCGAGAGGAGACATGGAAGAGCTCACCTATGAGGAACAATTAGCTGAACTGAATTTATTCCATCTTGAGAAGAGAAGATTAAGGGGGATATGATCAACATGTATAAATACATAAGGGGTCCATACAGTGAACTTGGTGGGGAGTTATTGAATTTAAAGTCTTCACAGAGAACAAGGGGGCACTCTTTACGTATGGGAGGAAAAGATATTTCATCTCCAAATACAGAAAGGTTTCTTCACAGTAAGAGCTGTGAAAATGTGGAATAGACTCCCTCAAGAGGTGGTTCTGGCCAGCTCAGTAGATTGTTTTAAGAAAGGCCTGGATTCTTTCCAAGATACACATAATATAACTGGATACTAATATTTATAGGTAAAGTTGATTCAGGGAATATCCAATTGCCTCTTGGGGGATCAGGAAGGAATTTTTTTGCCCTGCTGTAGCAAATTGGATCATGCTTTATTGTTTTTTTGCCTTAATCTGGATCAACTGTGGGTATAGGATTGTATTTAGGATTCTATATATTTTTTCACTTATTCTATTGGTTGAACTAGATGGACTTGTGTCATTTTTCAACCGGACTAACTATGTAACAAAAATCACCTTTAAAAAACAAAAAAAAACAAAAAAAAAACAAAAAAAAAACTGAGTTAGCCTTTTCTGCCCAGGAAGCAGAAAGAGCCCTTGTGAAATGCGCTCTAATACCCTTTGGAGGTTCTCTATTTTGAACTCTGTAACCCTCAGTAATAGCCAATCTGATCCGTCTGGCTAATGTAACTTTAGAGGCCTGCCGACCCTTATGTTCACCGAAAAACAAAACAAATAGCGTATCTGATATCCTAAATTGCTTCATAGCTTCTAGATAAGCTATAAGGCATCTCCTAACGTCCAACATATGAAATTCTTTTTCCTTGTCATTTGTAGCATTTTGACAAAAGATGGGTAGAATAATGTCCAGAGACATATGAAACTTGGATGCCACCTTAGGAATAAATCCAGGATCTGTTTTTAAGATGACCCTATTGTCTAGGATTTGGAGGAAGATATCTATAGTAGAGAGAACCTGTATTTCACTTTCTCTGCAAGCTGAAGTGATTGCAACCAATAGAACCGTTTTAAAAGTGAGTAATCTTAAAGAGGCTTCTGAGATTGGTTCAAAGGGTGCTCTAAAGAATGCTCTGAGAACTATCAATAGGTCCCAGGTTGGAATCTTGTGTCCTTGAACTGGTTTAGATCTTGCAATGGCTTTGCAGAATCTGGAGATAAGGGGGTCCTCCTGCAAGGATTTTTGTAAGTACACACTTAAAGCAGTGATCTGTACCTTGATTGTGCTAAGTGATTGACCCCATCTTGAAAAAAATCCAAGATGTTTGCTGAGCCACTGTTTGAATCTATCCTATTACTTAGCCATCCATTAAACTTCTTCCAGATCTTGCCATAAATTGCTCCAGGGTCACAAACCGGTCACTAAAGCCAAGGTCGGATAACCCTTTCCGATAATCCTGTTTTTTAAAGATCTCTTCCTCAGTAGCTACGCTGCTAGTTTTAGTGTGGCGGTTTGCAGATGTACCAGAGGTCCCTGCGAGAGCAGATCCATCCTGAGGGGTAACATGAGGGGGGCTGGTTCGTTAATTTGAGAAGTGTTGCAAACCACAGTCTCTTGGGCCAGAAAGGGGCCACCAAGATTAACTGTGCCTCTTCTAAGAGAAACTTGGATAGAACCCTCAGGATGAGGTGGAGGGGTTGAACATAAATATCAAGTACAAATTTTAGGAACTGCAATCATTTTTATACACAGTCCCCCCATTTTCAGGGGCTCAAATGTAATTGGACAAATTAATATAATCATAAATAAAATGTTCATTTTTAATATTTTGTTGACAATCCTTTACTGGCATTGACTAACTGAAGTCTGGAACCCATGGACATTACCAAAGACTGGGTTTCCTCCTTTCTGATGCTTTGCCAGTCTCTAACTGCAGCTGTCTTCAGTTGTTCTTTGTTTGTGGGTCTTTCTGCCTTTAGTTTTGCCTTTAGCAAGTGAAATGCATTGTCAATTGGGTTGAGATCAGGCGATTGACTTGGCTTTTTTAGATGGTTTTTGACAAAGTCTAATCTGTCTTTTCTATTCTTCAGGCTTATGAATGGTTTGCACCTTGTGGTGAACCTTCTGTATTTGCTCTCATGAAATTTTCTCTTGATTGTAGACTTTGACAATAATATGCCTACCTCCTGGAGTGTCCTGCACTTGTCTGGATGTTGTGAATGGTTTTTTCTTTACCATAGAGAGGATCCTGTGATCATCCACCACAGTTGTCTTGCATGGACGTGCAGGCTTTTTTATGTTGCTGAGCTCACCAGTGCGTTCTTCTTTCCTCAGAATGTACCAAACTGTTGATTTGGGCACTCCTAATGTTGCTACTATCTCTCTGATGGATTTGCTTTATTTTTGAAGCCTTACAATGGCCTATTTCACTTGCATGGACAGCTCCTTTGAACGCATGATGTAGGTTCACAGCAATAGATTCCAAATGCAAATACCACACTTAGAATCAACTCCAGACCTTTTACCTGGTTAATTGATGAAGAAATAAAGGCGTAGCCCACATCTGGCCATGAAACAGCTTTTGATTCAATTGTCCAATTACTTTTGGTCTCTTGAAAAAGGGTGGCTGGCTATTAAGAGCTGTAATTCCTAAACCTTTCCTCTGATTTGGATGTACATACCCTCAAATTAAACCTAAGAGTGCGTATGTTTAGCCCATACCCATTATAGAACTATAGCTTGAATATGTTTTGGTAAATACCTGAAAAAAATCTAAAAAATTGTGCAAGTGTCCAAATATATATGGACCTAAATGTATGTAACGACAAAGAAAGATGTAGCAGTAAGGCTTGATGGCTTTACACAGAAAGTCTTTCAAAAACACATGGCACAGCAATTGAAAGAGCAAAGTGGAAACCTAAAACCAACTGTTAGAACTATCAGTTGTTTAGTAACTGATGATGGGAAGCTAAGGACAGCAGAAGCTCTTAAAGGAGGACCAGGGCCCACTCTGGGCTGCAGTGCATATGAAGATATGCAGCCAGCCACGAAAAACATAGGAGAGTAGTTGAGTTTTTTATTAAGAATAGTTGCATGCACATATTTGTTGAAATTGTCTAAGCTTGCGAAATTCTTGTTTTTGTACAGAAATCCAAAATTCAAGCTTTATAAAGGGGGAAAAAAACAGTAATCATCTTGAAAATTTCAAATCTGCACATCAACTATTCCTCAAAAAACGAGGGCTGAGTAAATAGATTATGTCTGTGGATGCTATGTGACAAAGATGTGGCAAGCATGCACTGGTCTGGGAAAAGACATATCGATACAAGCAACTACACAACAAAAATAAAGTGAAACATAATTTAGAGAAAAAATGTCATATAATGACCTATGCTCACAATGTAGCAGGGCAGCCACTCAGCAGGGGACCCAGAAACTAATGGAAACCACTGTATGTATGGTGCTTACTATAGTGATTTCCAGCTTCCTAAGCATAGTTACATTGTTCTACAATGTAACTGTAAAAATTACCATACCCAAATTTCAGTTTTAAAACATGCAGCACAATAGACACTTGTGTCCCATGTTTTAATTAGTTGTTTTTTCTCTTCAAAATGAAAAGAAATCTGACAATTTCAGGAGTGTACGAACCTACAATATTTTCCAGCTCTCCCACGGCTGAGACAGTGTTTGAGTTGTTTCCTGACTGAAAGAATTACAAAGTGTTTTTATCTTGTGGTTTTGACAGCTTTGAAGAGAGACTCTACTCTCCCCATACAGTGCCTTGAAAAAGTATTCATACCCGCTGAAATGTTCCACATTTTGTTATGTTACAACCAAAAACGTAAATGTAGTTATTGGGATTTTATGTGCTAGACCAACACAAAGTAGCACATAATTGTGAATGAAAGGAAAATGATAAATGGTTTTAATTTTTTTTTTTTACAAATAAATGTGGCGTGCATTTGTATTCAGCCCCATTTACTGTGATACCCCTAACTAAAATCTAGTGGAACCAATTGTCTTCAAAAGTGACCTAATTAGTAAAAAAAAAGTCCACCTGTGTGTAATTTAATCTCAGTATAAATACAGCTGTTCTGTGAAGTACTGTGAAGGTTTGTTAAAGAACCTTAATAAACAAAAAGCATCATAAAGGCCAAGGAACACACCAGACAGGTCAGGGATAAAGTTGTGGAGAAGTTTAAAGTAGGGTTAGGTAATAAAAAAATACCCCACGCTTTGAACATCTCACACAGCACTGTTCAATCCATTATCCGAAAATGGAAAGAGTATGGCACAACTGCAAACCTACCAAGACATGGCTGTTGACTCGGTTAAATTGATGATAGGCAACTCCTATCCTCATATTGATTAGTGGTTCCAAATTAATAATAACTACTGCAGTAGGGAACAGACACAAAAGATACGCTCAGCATCTTTCCAAATTACTGTTCTGCTTTATTATGACGCAATTGAAGGTTTTTATGCACATGATTACGTAGGTATCACATTAATATTACAATTGTACGTTTATGGTAACAAGGGGAGTTACATAGGCAGGCTTATTCTAATCAGGACTTGAAAGAATGTAAACATTTACTGAAAACATTATTAGTGCTGTGTGCACAGTGAAGGCAATGTGCAATACATACAAAATACAATACAATTATATACAGAACTTACAAATTTCCATTACACTGTCCACCTAAGCTGACAGGCAAGGAGAGCAATAATCAGAGAAACAGCCAAGAGTCCCATGGTAACTCTGGAGGAACTGCAGCGATCCACAGCTCAGGTGGGAGAATCTATTAGCCGTGCACTCCACAAGTCTGGCCTTTATGGAAGAGTAGCAAGAAGAATGCCATAAAAAAGGACCCATTTGCAGTTTGCAAGAAGCCATGTGGGGGACACAGCAAACATGTGGAAGAAGGTGTTCTGGTCAGATGAGACCAAAATTGAACTTTTTGGCTTAAAAGCAAAATGCTATGTGTGATGGAAAACTAACACTGCACATCACCCTGAACACACCATCCCCACCGTGAAACATGGTGGTGGCAGTATCATGTTGTGGGGAAGCTTTTCTTCAAAAGGCACAGGCAAGCTGGTCAGAGTTGATGGGAAGCCAAATACAGGGCAATCTTAGAAGAAAACCTGTTAGGAGTCTGCAAAAGACTTAAAACTGGGGCGGAGGTTCACCTTCCAGCAGGACAACGACCCTAAACATACAGCCAGAGCTACAATGGAATGGTTTAGATCAAAGCATATTCATGTGTTAGAATGACCCAGTCAAAGTCCAGATCTAAATCCAATTGAGAATCTGTGGCAAGACTTGAAAATTGCTGTTCACAGACGCTCCCCATCCAATCTGACAGAGCTTGAGCCATTTTGCAAAAAAGAAGGGGCAAAAATGTCACTCTAACAAAGCTGGCGGAGACATACCCAAAAAATAGGATTTTTTAAAACAGCTTACCTGTAAAATCCTTTTCTTTCGAAGGACATCACGGGACACAGAGCCACAGTAATTACTGATGGGTTATATAGGTATCACTGGTGATTGGACACTGGCACACCCTATCAGGAAGTTCAACCCCCTATATAATCCCTCCCCCTTGCAGGGATACCTCAGTTTTGTAGCCAAGCAATATAGTGTATTAGAAGAGGGGCGGGACCTCTGTGTCCCGTGATGTCCTTCGAAAGAAAAGGATTTTACAGGTAAGCTGTTTTAAAAAATCCTATTTTCTTTCTCGAACATCACGGGACACAGAGCCACAGTAATTACTGATGGGATGTCCCAGAGCAATGCTACCTGAGGGGGGGGAACCACGACCAAGTAGGGTGCAATCAGACCTGAGGACCCTGTACCGCTGCCTGCAGCACACTACGCCCAAAGGCGATATCCTCATGCCTTCTCACATCCACCTGATAGAATCTGGTGAATGTATGAACTGAAGACCAGGTTGCGGCCTTGCAGATTTGAGCCATAGAGGCCCGGTGATGCACTGCCCAAGAAGCACCAATAGCCCTTGTGGAATGCGCCCTGATCTGAAACGGAGGAATCTTCTGCTTCAAACCGTAAGCTTGAATGATCAACTGTCGAATCCATTTAGAAATGGTAGCTTTTGACGCTGCCTGTCCTCTATTGGGACCCTCTGGCAGCACAAACAAAACATCCGTCTTGCGGATTTGAGTAGTTGCCCCTAGATAGGCCTTAACTGCTCTTACTACATCCAACGAATGTAGAGATCTCTCTTCCGGAGAACAGGGATCTGGAAAAAAGGAAGGTAGAACAATGTCTTGGTTTAAATGAAAATCAGAAACCACCTTCGGTAAAAAACTAGGATGAGGGCGTAGTACCACTCTATCCTTGTGTATAATCAAATAAGGCTCCTTACAGGAAAGAGCTGCTAATTCTGATACTCTTCTAGCAGAAGAGATGGCCACCAGAAAAATTAATTTCCTTGTCAACAAGACCAAAGGAATCTGACTTATTGGTTCAAAAGGCTGTTTCTGTAACACAGCCAGGACCAAATTCAAGTCCCAGGGGTTTAGGGGCGCTTTAACCGGAGGATTAAGACGCATCACCCCCTGCATAAAGTTTCGGACCAAAGAATGCGAAGCAAGTGGCCGCTGAAATAATACTGATAAAGCAGAAACCTGGCCCTTGATGGTACTCAAGGCCAGCTTCATCTCTAATCCCATCTGTAGAAAATCAAGGATTCTACCTATGACATATTTCCTGGGATGCCAACCTCTGGATTCACACCAAGTTATATAAGCCTTCCAGACTCTATGATAAATCATCCTGGAAGCTGGCTTCCTTGCATTAATCAAGGTAGATATGACAGGACCTGAGAGCCCACGACTCTTCAGAACGTGGGTCTCAATAGCCAAACCGTCAAATTTAGCGTTTGTAAGGCAGGATGGAACACTGGACCCTGAGATAACAGGTCTGGGCGTACCGGTAGGGTCCACGGGGAACCCACCGTCATCCTTACTATTTCTGCATACCAAGTCCTTCTGGGCCAAGCGGGGGCCACCAGAAGTACCGACTTCCTTTCCTGCCTGATCCTGCGAAGGAGTCGTGGTAGTAGCAGAATAGGCGGGAATGCGTAAATCAGTGAGAACCGATGCCACGGAATCACCAACGCATCCGTCCCGCATGCAAGAGGATCTTTTGTCCTTGCCACAAATCTGTCTATCTTTTTGTTGAATCGGGATGCAAAGAGATCTACATCTGGAACCCCCCATCTTTGGCATATGGCCCAAAAGACGTCGGGATGCAGAGACCATTCCCCTGGAAGTAACTGCTGGCGACTTAGATAGTCCGCCTGCCAATTCTCTATTCCTGGGATGAAAACTGCCGATATGCATGGCACATGCATCTCTGCCCAGACTAAGATCTGGTTCACCTCTTTTTGAGCAGCTCGGCTCTGGGTGCCTCCCTGATGATTGACATAAGTCACTGCTGTGGCATTGTCGGACTGGATCCTGACCGGACAACCCTGTAGCCTGATAGTCCAGGCTTTTAGAGCTAGATGTATCGCCCAGGTCTCCAGAATGTTGATGGGTAAGGTCCTCTCTGTCTTGGACCATACCCCTTGGACCGCAGCCTGTTCCAGAACTGCTCCCCAACCTGACAGACTGGCATCTGTTGTTACCACCGTCCAGGTAACCGGTAGAAAGGATTTCCCCTTCTGCAGGTTTTCGGGTATGAGCCACCAATTGAGGCTCTGACGCACCGCATGCGACAGGTGCATCGGAAAGTCTAATGCCTGAACCTTCTTGTTCCAGGTCGACAGAATACTGTGTTGCAGCATTCTTGAGTGAAACTGAGCATAGGGAACTGCTTCGAATGAAGACACCATCTTCCCTAGTAGCCTCATACAAAGGCGGACTGAGGGACCTTTCTTGGTCCTTACTGTCAGAATCAGCTCTCTCAAAGCAGTGATCTTTGCCTGGGGTAGAAATATTTTCTCCTGGCTTGTATCTATAATCAGACCTAAATACTTCAGTCTTCTTACTGGTTTTAGGAAAGACTTTTCTAAGTTGAGGATCCAACCCAGGTGTTCTAGATACCTGACCGTGGTCCTCAAGTTTCCATTCAAAGAGGCTACCGACCGGTCTATCAAGAGCAGGTCGTCTAGGTATGCTATGACAGCTATACCCTGAGCCCTTAATCTGGCCAGAGGAGGAGCCAAGATCTTTGTGAACACTCGAGGTGCAGTGGCTATCCCGAAAGGCAGAGCCACAAACTGGAAATGGCGCCCTCCTACCTCGAAGCGCAGAAACTTCTGATGAGCAGGAAAAATGGGCACATGCAGATATGCATCTCTGATGTCTATTGATGCCAGAAATTCTCCTCCCTGCAGGGTGGGAACTACTGTTCGAATTGATTCCATGCGGAAGGATTGAATCCTTAGGAATCAGTTCAGATCCCTTAAGTCCAAAATGGGCCTGACATCCCCATTTGGCTTTTGGACCGTAAAAGGTTGGAATAGAAGCCCAATCCCTGGTCCTTTGCGGGAACTATCATAATGACCTCCTGCGACAAAAGTCGCTCTAACGCTAGAAGGAGCGACTGCTTCTTCTCTGGGTCTCTGGGAACATTTGATCTGAGGAACCGAGGAGAAGGGAATTCCTGAAACTCCAGCTTGTACCCTAAGGTTACCGTGGAGACTACCCATCTGTCCTGGAAGTCCTCGTGCCAGAGCTCTGAGAACTGTCGCAGTCTTCCCCCCACTCGAGTGAGCGGGGGCCCCCCCTCATGCAGAGGTCTTAGTGTTTTGCCTAGTAGGCTTCTTTCCCCAGGACTTCTTTTGTCCCTGGGGTTGACTCTTGTCTCTGGACCCCGATGGAGGCGGCCGTCGAGACTGCCTGGAGGCTGAAGCCCCCGGCGCTGGGGAAAGAGTCAGTTTGAAAGAGGGACGCTTACTCTTCTTCTTGACAGGTAAGAGAGTGCTTTTCCCACAAGAGATTCTCTTGATATAGTTATCCAAGTCCTCTCCAAACAACCTTGCACCACGAAATGGAAACCCAGCCAGTAGCTTCTTACATGGTGCTTCGGCTGACCAATTTTTCAACCATAGGATTCTACGTATATGCACCAACCCCAGTGAAAGACGGGAGGTTTGCACGATAGAATCTCTAATGGCGTCAACCACAAAGCATAAGGCCGCTGGAAGGTTAGCAAACCCCTGGGCCTGCTGTTCAGGTAATACTTTGATGACCTGCTTAACATGGTCTCTTAAGTATTGACAGACTCCAATCGCTGCTACTGCAGGTTGGGCCACTGATCCTGCTAAGGAGAAAACATCCTTCAATAGGGATTCCATCCTTTTATCTACAGGATCCCTGAGCATCTGAGCATTGTCTACAGGACAAGTCAGGCTATTATTTACGGAGGAAATGGCGGCATCAATAGCCGGTATTCCCCACATTTTAATAAACTTTTCTTCCATCGGATAAAGTGTTGAAAACTTTCTCGGCGGAAAAAAACGTTTGTCTGGGTGATCCCACTCAGAATAAATAAGCTTTTCAAGTAAAGTATGAACAGGAAAAGCATGTGCTGCTTGGAAAGGTTTCAGTGACCCCAAAGCAGAAGAGGATTCTTTAGCAGTTTCAGGTATGGGCAACTTAAATGTGGAGCGGACCAATCCAGTGAGGATCTGCACTAAGACTTTCTCCTCTTGGGAAGTCGCAGAGGGTCCCTCTCCACCTGAATCCTCCGAAGAGGAATCATCCCATCCCGATCCTCTGAAAGGGATTCATCTCCTTTATCCCAGAGCTCCTCTGTCTGAGGGTCTTGGGGAACAAGATCTGCCTGAACGGCTATCTTGAGAGATGGTGGCCATTAGGCCGCAGAGCCCGGGTGGTATAACCACTTTCTAGACCCCTGTGGCCCCTCTCTAGCCTGGGGGGGAACATTCAAACATGAGAAATCCCCCTTTCCACCTTACCTGTTTGCAGCCTGCTTGATACGCTGGGACATAAACAGCGATTACAACACCTGAGACAGAGTCAGCATGTGTAGGTTTGTGCTCTTGGCAGCCCCCGATGGTCACAATAGGCATAGCATGCATTTACCTTAAAGGAGAAAAGCCACTAGAACTCAAAAATTCTGTGGAATCTCCTCTTACCTTATCCAGCCGCAGGGTGCTGTTTACACAGACCCAATCTTCACCTCTCACGGTGGGCTCCGTTTGAAAAAACCGTCAGAGACTGGGGCCCCCATCAGTAGGGGGATCCAACAGTTCTGGGACCGTAAAGCACCTCGCCAGAAATTAGGAAGTTTAAAGCCATTTTCTGATCTGCGGGGTCCAGCTCTCTAAAAAGAGAAGCATTACGGGTAAAACCTCGTTTCTTCGGACACGAGGCCCGGGTACCATTCAATTCGGCCATGAAAAGACACTTTGAATGGATCCGGTTCGCCTGGCTTGCCCCAGTATAGGATATCAGGATATTCCCTTTGGAGCTCAGCACAGGACATCTTTACACGTCCATCACCTAAGACACTGGCGTAAAAACTGAGGTATCCCTGCAAGGGGGAGGGATTATATAGGGGGTTGAACTTCCTGATAGGGTGTGCCAGTGTCCAATCACCAGTGATACCTATATAACCCATCAGTAATTACTGTGGCTCTGTGTCCCGTGATGTTCGAGAAAGAAAGACTTGCAGCTGTAATTGCAGTGACAGGTGGTTCTACAAAAGTATTGACTCATGAGGGCTGAATACAAATGCACACCACACTTTTCAGATATTTATTTGTAAAAAAAAATTGAAAACCATTTATCATTTTCCTTCCAGTCACAATTATGTGCCACTTTGTGTTGGTCGATCACATAAAGTCCCAATAAAACACATTTACGTTTTTGGTTGTGACATGACAAAATGTGAAAAATGTCAAGGGGTATGAATACTTTCAAGGCACTGTATAAGGTTTGGGGGTTCCAAGTAATTTTTTAGCAACAGCAAAAATACAGATTTAAACTTTTCAACAAAAAGTGCCAAAAAAAGCTTTGTCAACAAGTCGTTATGACAACTCAGTAGTTCCATGTAAGGTTTTTAACCTTTCAAAATATATTTTCTATAATTTGCCAACTAAGATGAAATCCAAAACCTGCTTATACAGTGTCACCTTTTATTTCACTAAGCCATTGCATTTTCCACACTGAAACACTTCACACTCCATCAAGTCCAAAGCGGACTTCATAAAACTGTATTACTCAATCCCAGAACAGTTTATTACCTGTATAAAACAACTATGATTGCCATTTCTCCCACAGTGTTAGAGTGTGCTTTGGCAATTGTATGCTTTTAACTGATGCAGGCACAATGCTTTAAATGTCAGAACATAATGTAAATAAGACCCATATTGTTGCTGTGCATTCAATATAATAGGGTGGGGGCATTCTTCTAAAAAAAAAAAAAATGGATTATTTAAAGGAAATGGAGAACACTGTGTCAGAGAAAAATACTTATCAGGTTTTAAAAGGGGGACCCGACCTGTAAGATGTAAGAAGCCGCTAGATAAAAGTAATTGGTAGAGCTTACAGTTGGAAGACTGTGGAAAAAAAAGCTTTCTGTATTCCACAGGTCCCCAGAGTGCTGATATTATATTATTTTCTGAAAATGCACAAGTGTGTTGAACCATCTGGGATGCCCAATAGTCAGTGGCATGGATTCTGTTACCTCAAGAATCTGTAAATATGATGTGCACATAAAGATGAGCTACGCTCCAGACCAACACAGCGGCGCCCGTAGCACACCGCACAACGATCCCGGCGGCTCCACAACACCATGGGGTCTTCCCCTCACACCCGGGCACATCCCTATATGTTCAGGGCAACAGTTAAGAGGGACCTCAGGCTGCAATTTGAGACGGCAGTCGCGGACAGAATTTCCAAAATGGCCACTGCAGCACAGCCACAGCTCCACGATCCCAGCACGGCAGAACACACGGACTACAGGTCAGAGCCATCCCAGTGACCCAGCACTTCACCCCAGGGTGGCAGATGGGTTTCCAGCAGGCTATCACTCCCTCCCCTACCTCCATGGAATCTCTCATTGGACGCCACATGGCAGATTACACCCTCTCTCCCCTGGGACCTAACACAGCAGTGCAGCCTGGCTTCCCTATCTATGACGTCCAGGCCAGGGACCCTGCATATCAACTGGAGGATCTCTTCCAAAATTTCTCAGACCTCCTGGACAGAGGCCTAGCACAAATGGCGGCAAAAACCACTGGTGACTTAAAGGCAGACTTTCACAACCTAGGCACCAGGATCGACACGATCAAACACAAAATGGAAGAAACTATAGCCGTAACGAATCAAAATTCCAGCATATTCACACAGTGCAGAAACAACTGGATTTGGCCATGTCCCGCATCGATGACCTGGAAAACAGGTCCAGGAGGTACAACCATAGAATTAGGGGGCTCCCGGGGAGACCATACTAAACGTACCAGCGGCAGGGCAGGACTTGATCAAAAACTTGCTCCCCAATATCCCTCAACACCGTCCCGAACTCCACAGAGCCCACAGAGCCCTGGGGCTCCCCAGGAAAGACGGCACACGCTGAGACATTATTGCCAAACACCATTACTACTCCGTAAAAGAAGAAGTGATGAAACAAGCAAGGTCTGTTCCCAATGTGATGTGCCAGGGACACCAGGTACATGTCTTTGCGGACCTCTCACCCTCCACAATTCAGAGGAGAAGAGCACTGAAACCGTTACTACATGCGCTGACTCAAAGAGAAATAAAAAATAGATGGGCCTTCCCGTTTGCGGTCAAGTTCACCGACAAGGGGAGAAACTATGCCTTCTCCACCCTAACGGAAAGGGAAAAACTGCTCCTGCACCTGAAGCTTATATCCCAAGAAGCCGAAATGGACACCTCCAATGCTGGCGTTGGCTCAAATAAAAGACCAACACCTACCAGCCCTCAATTCCCCTTGTGGACCAAAGGCAAAGCGAAGAAGGCCAAGGACAATGGACCCACCTGAATCAAGTCTCTCCCCAGACTAACTTTTTTCTCTTGGATCTAGAGCTTGGTCCTGGGGCTCCATGACCACACTGTTTTGGGCTCATCCCAGCCCACGCCCCACGTGTCCCCTCACACTGAGATCTTAAGATTTAGGATTTGCTGTTTGATGTTTTTTGTTCTTGTTAAGCGAGCTGTCCCTGGAATACACCAGGACTTCCAAGAATCCCCGGGTTAGACCGGTCAACTTTTTAGGTTCTCTCCAACTCCTTCAGAGGAGCAGTAAATGCACTTTACAGAAGTGAATTGCACTTGATTCCCCAACAGACTCTCTGCTACAGGGGGGGGTGGGGTGGGGGATCAGTCTCACAGGACTGTAGCACCTGGAGAAGCTGTTTACCGTCTGGTCCTGCGGAGTCCCTCCCCCTCCCTTTCATTGGGGGGGTGAGGTAGGATTCTCCAGACAGGCGGTGGAGGCTAAGGCCTCACAGTTAACAAAGCCATAGAAAGCTGTGCTTTAATTTTATACTTGTAAGAAATGTTAATCTTAGGGTGCTCTTTTCTGGGAAGGAACACTTGTACCTCCACCTAACCCTTAGACCCCCGAAGGTCTCTGAGGGCTAGGTTGTCTGCGCCCTTATGGGACAGATGCAATTTGTTTATTGTTCCGGGGCGGTATCTCCTTCCCCTGAAATCCGGTTCATCTTTCTTGGAGAGCTTTTTCCACCTCCCCCCCCCATCTCCTTAAAAATGTGCCTAATGCCACTGTTTTTTTCAGACCAACAACACGCCTTCTAGGAGTTGGGCGCCAAGGCTCCACTCAGACATGACGGAGAGCCCCCTGAAACAGTCTCGGTTTCAAGACTTCTAAGGGTGAGTGAGGGTGGGGTAAGCGGCTTTTCGCCTCCTCTGTTCCATGGCTGATGGCCCAGATGCTAAAATCCACATAGCTTCCCACAAGGTTCAGGGCCTAAACTCTCCAATCAAGAGGAGGAAGGTACTAGACTACTACAAGTCCCTCAAGCTAGACATTCTTATGCTACAAGAAACGCACTTTCCTTCACGTTATAGTCCCAAGTTCCTCCACCCACACTTTCCTCACTTCTTTCTAGCCAGAGCAGAAAACAAAACCAGGGAGGTAGCAATCATATTATCAAAATCCTGTAACTTTGTAAAAACCTCTGACTATATTGACCCAGAGGGGAGGTTTATTCTGGTGAAAGGCATGTTGGGGGGCCACCTTTACTCCCTAGTGTCATACTACACACCCAACAAAGGACAGGCCAAATTTTTCAACACCCTAATGAGCACCCTCTCTTCAAGACTAGAAGGAACAATCATTTTCGGGGGAGACTTGAATGTCGCATTCGACCAGGGCCTAGACAAATCCAAATCCCCCAAGTCCCAACTGATTCGCCCAACAAAAGTAAGTCTCAAAATAGCCAAGGTACTACACGCTTATGGACTGGCAGATACCTGGAGAGAACTAAACCCCTCCAAGTGGGACTTTACCCACTACTCACACCCTCCTAACACGTATGCAAGGATTGACCATATCCTCACCACCTCCACCCTTCTCCCAGTAGTCCTCAACGCCCACATCAGGGACACAGCACTGTCGGACCACTCAATAGTAGTCATATTTATCCTTTCCAGGGCCCTGGGTGGGACACGAGGACAATGGAGATGAAATGCGTTTATACTCTCCGATCCCGTAAGAGCCATGGAAAGCCCTACAAGAATACTTTGCAATTAATGGCACAGAGAGTACCACCGCAGAAATGCTCTGGGCTGCTCACAAAGCTTTCATTAGAGGCAAACTTATTCAAATTTCCACCCAAGTTAAACGTGAAAGGCGGGCCGATATTGCCCGCCTGGAACAGGAACATGTTGCCCTTCGGGCTATACACAAAAAGGATCCGTCCAAGATCACCATAACCCAGATATATAAAGCCAGACTAGATCTCAATCTTGCACTCATTGCAAAGGCCGAAAAATCCATCCGCTGGAACGGACACAAATTCTACGTGCAAGCAGACAAAATGGGCCCTCTATTAGCAGCTAAACTCTCCCCTCGCATCAGGGTCCACACTATGCCCAAGATCAGAATAGCGGGTCAACCCCCCACGACCAACCCAGTCAAGATACTTGAGGCTTTTCAGGGGTTCTACTCAAAATTATATAGCTCTCACACTCAGACTGACGCAGAATGGGTCTCGCAGTTCCTAGATGGCCTACCCATCCCTTCCCTAAACAACACACACAAAGACAGGATGGAATCTTCCATTACAGAGGAGGAGGTGCTGGGGGTCATCAAGGACCTCAAAAAGAGGTCAGCCCCGGGACCGGACAGTCTGTTTATCCCCTACTACAAGACCTTTGCGTATACCCCAACACCTCACTTGACTAAATTCTTCAACTCCAAAACCCAAGAAGACCCCCCTAGATACTAATCTCAACATGGCATATATCACGGTCATACCCAATCCTGGCAAACAGATTAGCCTCCTTCATCAGTCAATACATACATAAGGACCAAGTGGGATTCATACCCAGTAGACAAGGCCAGACCAAATCGGATGGGTAACAGATGTGATAAAATATCCGGTCAATATCAGCGCTAATCTGAACAGCAAGATAGGTCAAAGCAGCCAGCACAGTCTGTTGATAACCAAACATAAGATAAAGTCCAAAAATGCGGCACTTGAAATAACATTAAGTCCAAAGTAGAGAAGATGGATATACCCGTCACCAACTCCAGTGTATGTAAACAGCAGCACTCGCCACCACGTGGTAAAATAATCTGCTTACCAGATGGCTGGAACTGGTATGCGTGTTAGAACAACCAGAGGCACATCTCCCAAATCCAGCTTCTATATAAAATCCCACACAGGCAGATGATGGGTCACCAGATGGTATCCACACTATACAGGCTTCTCCATGTTCTCACATCAGATGTAAGGCATTCAATTTATCGGTCAACAATACCCAATGAATGAAAAAAAAGTAATCAATAGTGAAGCCTGCAATAACATTAGGCAGGTTGACACTAGCACGCTGAATGCTGCAGCCGATCGTTTCTTGTGATGCATGTACCTTTGAATTTTAACTGTAAGTTACTACAATAAATTTCCTTTAAAATTTATTGTAGTAACTTACAGTTCACCTGCCCTATGGAGGGCAGGTGAGGATTCCTTGCATAGCTTTATGGGAAAGCTTAATGCCAATGATCTGGACATTAAATTGTCCTATGAATGAGATTAACTTTCTTGACCTCACTATAACGATTAAAGATAGGACATTTTAAACCAAAAAACATTTTTCAAGATGACCAACAGGAATACATTCCTGTTGGTCATGTCTCCATTTAGGATGTAAGTGCTCATCCGTGGAGGACTTTCATTCCCAAGCTGAGGTTTTAAAATTGAGGTTTCTTGAAAAGGGTTATTGAGAGCACCAACTGTTGGAGCAAATACAAAGAGGTGAAATGGGAAGATAACTTTAAAATGGCTTTAGTTACAACCTTTTCTAGGTAATATTGCAAGCTGAAGAAGCTGGTCAATAAACACTGGCATATTTTAAAGAATGATTAAACCTTGAGACTCATGTTACCTGATAAACCAGCTATTTTTTTAAAGAAGGTCCATACAGCAAAAGGGACAAAATTTCTCGAAATATTGTTGTGCCAACAAAAAGAATCAGGTTATTAGAGAACTGAAAGGTTTTTTTCTTGCAGAAGGTACAAGGTTTATCCATGTGCGTGTGCCAATGCCCTCATCCTTTATCTCTAATAGTACCAGTTATACTTATGAAATTCAGGACTTTATCACATGTTCTACAAATAATGTTTATTAGAATGTCCTTGTGGACTTCAATACATTGGAAGGACCACCCACAGTTTAGAAACCAGGACAGGCGAGCATATTGCTAACATGCGTAAAATATTTGGTGAGCACAATTTATCGAGGCAGTTCATGCTAGTCCATAAAAAGGACCCAAAAGAACTCAAAATCCTGGGAATAGAGACATTTTTGCCCCACTGGAGGGGGAAGTAATTGTAGAAAGGTGATTTCCGGGATGGAGACCTAATGAATTTACAATATGAAACATACAGTTCATATGGGTGAAATATTGATTGGGACATAAATTGTTTCTTTAGCAACAGTTGAATGATTTTTATGGCTTTATAAAGCATGAGACCAGTTCCTTATGTTATTGTTGACTTTAGGACATTTTGGTCTGTATATGATATTTACAAACAGTAACATGCAGTATAAAGTACGAAGTATCTTCCAATACTCCTGCTCTTACTATTATATGTATATATTTGTGAGTGTATTATTTTTTACCAGTAGATGGTGCCTTTGTTCGTTTTTAATTTGATTTTATTGTATTGGAAGATCTAAAAGGGAGTACTTTGTGTGCAAGCAGGTTGATTCTGGCCATTCCAATACCCACTTAAGTGGGATGAGTACATCTGACCTCCATATATTAAGGGGTCTAACCATCTGGTAAAGGGTGTAATGTTATGTGGTGCTGGGGAAAGTTTGCCTTGGCATTACAATTCAAATGGTGTGAATAGATTTAAATCCTGTTGATAGGGTGTTTTCAATATATTTAGACTTATTGTTGTTTATAAACACAATGGATTTTAGGGCTTTTGGTTTTGTCACGAAGGACGTTTTAATGTTAAAAATTCTATGTTGTATCAAAATTAAAATGCTATTAACACCATTGCACTCTATGTGATACTATTACACATATATTTTCAATATTTTATTTGACTGAAATTTGGAAGGTATCAGAACTGTGAACCACTTGGCCACTCTAATCTGACATTAAAAGCATAAAAATCATTTAGAAAATCAAAATTTGGACAACCAATGGTTAATGTAAAGCCTAATGCCGCGTACACACGAGCGGAATGTCGGTCAGAAAAAGTCTGATGGGAGCTTTTCATTGTATTTTCCGACCGTGTGTATGCCCCATCAAACTTTTTCCGTCAAAAATTCTAACGGACTTAGATAGTGAACATGTTCTAAATTTTTACAACGGAACTAATTACTATTGGGAAACCCGCTCATCTGTATGCTGTTCCGACGTACCAAAAACAACGCATGCTCAGAAGCAAGTACGAGACAGAAGCGCTCGGCCTGGTAAAACTAGCGTTCGTAATGGAGATAGCACATTCCTCAACGCTGCAAATTCTGTGATCTTTTAATGCAGCACATTCTTTTGTGCTTTATAATGCTAGAAGAATGAACTTGTTTTGCTGCTGATATTCACACAGAGTTCTCACAAACTTATTTCTTGTGATCTCATGAAAAATCTTTTATTATTTTAAAGCCAGATCTCCAGAATAATGTTTTGAAATATTTTTTATAGTCATGTTTTTTTAGAATTTTTTATTTCATCAAGATCTCCTTTCTTTTTGTATTATTGCAAAATTATTTTCTGGTGATCTCCATAATATATATATTTTTTGGTGTGTCAAGTTACCACAATAACATTATTATCTTGTATTTTGTAACCTCAAGGAGGTTGGTTGGTGTCCCTTGTTAATTTGACATTGTATTTTTGAAATGTACCTGCATACTCACAATCTGTCCTATTTTTATAAAAACACATAGGCAAGTATTTTCAGGAAATAAAAAACCAAGTTAGACTTACCGGTAACTTGTTTTCCAGAAGTCTTTCAGGACAGCACCTGAGAGATAGCGACTCCACCCACCGGAACAGGAAACACCTTCTTCCTCCAAACTTTAAGCCCGGGTTCACACCTATGCGAATTAGAGGTGCGTTTCCGCACCTCTAATTCGCATAGCAGGAGAATGTGACTGGCTCCCTATGGAGCCAGTTCACATATCTCCGGGGCGGCTGTGGTGCGCACTGCACAAAAACGCTGTGCGTCTTTGGCTGCGTTTCAGGGCCGAATTCAGGCATAGAATCGGCCCTGATTCGTCCCTGAAACGGTGAACAGGGACACACAGCGCTCCTGTGCGATCCGCAGCCCGTTGTGGTGTGAACCCGGGCTTAAGGGAGGCGCCTCCCTACCATACCTCAGTTGTAATAGAGAAGACCTCCGGCCCCGGCTGGAACACAAACACATACGTTAGTCACAGCATAGTATATACAATACAATAGGGCAGGATGTTGCTGTCCTGAAAGACTTCTGGAAAACAAGTTACCGGTAAGTCTAACTTGGTTTTTCCCAAGGCATCTTTCAGGACAGCACCTGAGAGGATAACAGAGACTTACCCCCTTAGGGCGGGACAACAGCTTGCAGGACCTTTCTGCCAAACGCCTGATCATTAGCAGATGTGAGGTCCAGCCTGTAATGTTTCACGAATGTGTGAAAACTTGACCATGTTGCCGCCTTGCAGATTTGTTCAGGGGTGGCACCAGCTCTCTCTGCCCAAGTGGCCGCTAATGCTCTTGTTGAGTGTGCAGAAATTCCTGCTGGAGGAGACACACCTGCATGCGAATAAGCCTCTGAAATGGCTAGTTTCAGCCACCTTGCTAAAGAGATTTTAGAAGCCTGGCAACCTTTCCTGTTACCCGAAAATAGCACAAACAGAGAATCTGAACGTCTAAAGAGCTTTGTCCTTTCCAAGTAACATAACAAAACTCTTCTAACATCTAACATGTGAAAACAAGTCTCCTTCTCCCCTGCTGGGTTGGGGCAGAAGGTCAGAAGCACAATATCCTGAACACGATTCTGCACTGAAGCTACCTTTGGTAAGAATTTCTGATCTGTTCTAAGTATAACCCTGTTTGGGAAGATAGACAAATAGGGTTTCTTAATTGATAAAGCATTAAGCTCACTGATCCTGCGTGCAGAGACCATGGCAATCAGAAACACAGACATAAAAGTGAGATATCTGAGTGGCGCTTCTTCCAAGGGTTCAAAGGGACTCTTTGTTAGAGACTGAAGGACTATCGACAGATCCCATTTGGGAAACAACTTAAGTGGTGCTGGTCTGGATCTCGTAAGGGATCTGAAAAATCTGGTTACCAATGGATCTGAGGCCACAGATCTTTCTAGGAACACTGATAGCGCAGCCACCTGCACCTTCAAGGTACTAACTGCTAGTCCCTTGTCAGCACCAACTTGTAAATATTCCAGGATGGTCACAAGACTCCCTGGGTCTTGGGCAGATGAATTACACCATGTATTATAAACCTTCCAGACCTTGGAATAGATATTCCTAGTCACCCTTTTCCTACTTGATAATAGTGTTGAGATTAATCGGTTGGAAAAACCCTTGCTTCTTAAAAGCTGCTCTTCAGATACCAGGCTGTGAGCGCCAAAGTGGCTACCTCTGGGTGATTTACTGGACCCTGAAATAGTAAATCATGCCTGAGGGGCAGATGCCAATAAGGCCTGACCGCCATTCTCAGAACGGTTGAAAACCAGGCCCTTCTTGGCCAAAAGGGCGTGATTAGGATAACCGGTACCATTTCCTTTAGAATTTTTCTTAATACTAAGGGAATTAACTGGAATGGGGGGAAAGCGTAGCAAAGATGGAATCTCCATGGATACGCCAAGGCATCTGTTCCTAGTGACCCATTGCGATTGTTTAGGGAAAAAAATTGCGGAACTAAGGCATTCTCTTTTGAGACGAACAGGTCCACCTCTGGCAGCCCCCACTTTTCGGCAATCATGGCGAAAACCTCTGGGTTCAGCGACCATTCCGCTTCCTGAATGGGGTTTCTGCTCAGGAAATCCACCACCCCGTTCAGGGATCCCTTTAGATGGACTGCTGATAGAGATAGCAGGTGTCCTTCTGCCCATCGGAGAATGCTCATGGCTAGTACTTGCAGCGATTTGCTCCTTGTACCTCCCTGCCTGTTTATATAAGCCACGGCCGTGGCATTGTCTGTTAGTATTTGAACATGCTGGGCCTGGAGCCCCTGAGCAAATGACTTCAGAGCCAAGTCGATTGCCTTGAGCTCTCTCCAGTTTGAGGACTTTGTTGCCTCTTTCCTGGACCAGTTTCCCTGAGTGAAACCCTTTTCTAGGTGGGCTCCCCAACCCCAGGAACTGGCATAGGTTGTCAGCCTTTTTCCGATTGGAAAGGCCCAGACTAACCCCTCCGATAGGATATCCTGCCTTTTCACCACCATAGTGACCTCTTTACTTGGGTTGGAACTTTTACCTCTGATTCTAGGGATTCCAAATTGTGATCCCAAGATCTCAGAAGAAAGGCCTGCAGATGTCTGAAGTGTAGTCTTGCCCACTGAACAGCTGGCATTGACGAAGTCAGAACACCCAGAGCTGACATGACCAATCTTACCGTCAGCTGCTGGTTGGTCTGCAAGAAAGATACTGTATACTGGATCTTTTCTTTCTTCTCTGAAGGAAGAAAAATTCTTTGGCTTACCGAATTTATTATATACCCTAGAAACCGAATCTCCTGAGATGGTTCCAGGGAAGATTTTTGGAGATTTAGAATCCAACCTAGAGACTCCAGATGGCTGCATGCTCTGCTTAAATTGCTCCTCAATTCCTCTCTTGAGGGGGCGAAAAATAGCAGGTCGTCTAAGTAAGGAATTACTGCGATTACCTGAAGATGCAGCGGAGCTAGGGCCTCTGCCATTACCTTGGTGAAAATTTGGGGTGCGGATGATAGCCCGAAAGGTAGGGCTCTGAATTGCAGATGCTGAATTCTGCCTTCCATCCTTACCGCCAACCTGAGAAACCTCTGTGACTGGGATGAGATTGGAATATGCAGGTATGCATCTTTTAGATCCACTGACGCCATGAAACAACCTGGAGTCAGAAGATTTCTGGCGGTGAAAATTGAGTCCATCTTGAACCTTCTGTATCTGATGGCTTTGTTTAGTGGCTTTAAATTGAGAATTAATCGAAATCTTCCTGTTGGTTTTTTTACCAGGAAGACATGCGAATAGAAGCCCTCGTGCCATTCTACTGGTGGCACTGGTATTACTACACCCTGTTGCATCAGTTCCTCCAGAGAGGATTTCATGGCCAGGGCCCTTATTGGATCTCGAGGAGCATTTGTTATCAGAAACCTTCTTGGGGGGCTTCTGGAAAACTCGAGAGTATAACCCTGCGAGAGAGTGGTCAGAATAAACTGATTAGAGGTTATCCCTGACCACTGCGGAAGAAACTCTCGTAATCTTCCGCCGACCCGCAGAGATGAGTCATTGTGAGTTTTCGGCTTGTGAAGGAGGACGGAAGAGAATTCCGCCTTTGCCCTTCGCTTTTTGCGCGGACCAATTTTTCCTCCTGCCCTGAAACTTATTTTCCTGCTGTTGCTGTTGAGCTTTTTGAGGTCGAAAAAGACGTTTTGGAATCTGCTTTTTCTTTTTGACCGGGAAGGACTTCTTCTTATCAGCAGTTCTGTCTAGGATATTATCTAGATCAGGGCCAAAAAGAAGGTCACCTGAAAAGGGAATACCACAAAGTTTACTCTTTGAAGCTGTATCACCTGGCCAGGTTTTTAGCCATAAAGCTCTCCTTGCAGCATTTGCTAAAGCTGCAGACCTAGCTGACATCTTGATAGCTTCAGCCGAAGCATCTGCAATATAAGCAACCGCAGAGATCAGGGTAGGAAAAGAATCTAAGATCTCCTGCTTGGGGGAATCCGCCACTATATGAGATCTAAGTTGGTTCACCCAGTATTCCAGATTCCTGGCTACACAAGTTGTGGCCATTGCTGATTTTAAATTGCTCATGATTGACTGCCATGATCTCTTGAGCAAAAGATCCATGCGTTTGTCCATTGGATCCTTCAGAATCCCCATGTCTTCAAAAGACAGGTCTGTGGATCTTGAGACCTGTGAAAAGGCCGCATCCAGCCTGGGCACCTTATTCCACACCGCAGAAGGGTCTTCCTCAAAAGGGAAGAGCCTTTTGTGGGCTCTGGAAAAAAAGGGCTTTTTCTCTGGATCTTGCCATTCTTTAGTAATGGCGTCAGAAATGACCGAATGAACCGGAAATGTTTGCCCCTTAGGCTCATTTAACCCTGCATACATGCGGTCATGAAGAGATAACTCCTTCTTTTCCTCACTTAAGCCAAGTGTAACATGGATATCCTTAAGGAGTCCGTCTACCTCCTCTAGGGAAAGCTTAAATTTGGAAGGAGCCACCTCCGCTTCCTCGCCCTCCTCCTCCGAATCTTTAACGGAAGGAGTAGGGGACTGCTCTTCCCTGATAGAGGGGCCTTCAGGTAAAGCTTCTACCATGGGGATAGAAATAGAACCCTGGGAAGCCTCAGAAGTGGATGGCTGACTAGCAGCTGGACTGACTAAAGAGTCACAAAAAGTCTGAATCGTGGCGTATAGTTCCTTCTTTACAGAGGCAACCAGGTCATCACAAACCGAAGCCGATTCCTCCTTAACTAAAGAAGTGATGCATGTACTGCATAAGACTTTTTTCCAATTTTCTCCCATTTTGGCCCTGCAAGAAGGACATCTCTTTTTTGGGTCAGAGCTTTTAGCCTGTGAGAGAAAAAACAAAAAAAAGGGAAAAAAACCAGGGGACCTTTTAGTAAGACCCGGTCTCAGCTACACAAGAATCACCCACAGGTGCACTAAGAAGAAACCAGTGCCCAGACAGGCCCCTTGCCACTAGGGGGTAGAGAAAAAAGAAAATAGACCAAATCCAGGAAAAGGAAGAAAGGCAGACTTAAACTGCTGCTCCGACCTGAGCTTTACTGGCGCCTGTGCCTGTCCCCACCGCTGCAGACGCTGAGTCCTCCATCTCTGGTGTGCAGCTCTCCACCTGTGGCTTCACATGCCGCTTACGGACTCCCATAGTGCATCTGCACCAGACCGGAAGTAGGCGCCAGTTCCTGTCCTCCCTCCTCCCCTCTTGCATCCACGCCGGAAATGACGCTTCTGCTGACCCAGTGACTCGCCTTGTTACTTCCGGCGCGCCTGCCGGCAAAAAACACGGCGGCGGCGCACGCGCACCGCCGCTCCTGCGACCGCACGGATCACCGGGTCCACGGCTCTCACCGAGCACCAGAGGGGTAGAGGAGCCCGATTGCTACCGCTGCAAAGGCTTGGGTAGGCCGGGAGGACAGCGGGTCTCCTGAAGGAGGAAAAAAAAAAAAGAAGCCCCGTCTCCCAGGAGCACCCGAGAGACCCTGACTCCCCTTCCAAAAGATGTTCCCTCCGGGCCGGAGGAAACACAAAAGCTGAGGTATGGTAGGGAGGCGCCTCCCTTTAAAGTTTGGAGGAAGAAGGTGTTCCCTGTTCCGGTGGTGGAGTCGCTATCTCTCAGGTGCTGTCCTGAAAGAGGCCTTGAGAAATATCTATTTATTCTAGGTAACAAAATAAAGAGGAAGGCAACGCCGGAAAAACTTTTGGAATTTGCGAAGCCTTTTGACCCCAGGGCACACATTAAGTCTGTTGAAAAAAATTGTTATCTTGAGGAGTCCATATAATTTGGAGCCCAATCTGGTCCAGGACTCCCTGAGATCAGGACCAGCAGCAGATGACATATATGTCCCCAGGCTGTGGTACTACACCAGTCGGCTCCTTCTGTCAGACCAGACTGAACCCAGGTCATCACTTTCTTCTCTTCCCTGCAGCCTTCCCTCCACGCCTCCCTGCAGCCTTCCTTGGAGGCTGTGGCTCTGGTGGTGGACTTGTGGCAGGAGGAGGAGGAGGATTATGGGTGAGATCATATATGTGGCTGTTCTGTCAGCTGGCCCCTCAACCCCTTCTGAAGGGCCTCAACAATAATTGCCTCACAGAGGAAGCGTTGGCCCTCCTCCAATTTCAACAATCTTGTGGCTAGATAGCAGCCATAGGCCTCTTCAGCGTCGGGTTGGCTTCTGAGGACATCACTCGCTTCCCTAATGAGGACCAGTGCTGCCATCTCCGCGTCCCTTCCTGGGCCTTTTTGTTTGAAGGCAGAGGGGAGGCACCTGGGATTGGATGAGGCTCCTACTGGGGCCAGCCACCCTCCTGGCTGACACTGGTCCCGCACACCTACTGGCTGTCACTGGGCACGGGCACCTCCTGGCTGACACTTTCCAGACTCTCCTCCTGGCTGAGCTCATCCTGTGTATAAAAAAGGGACATAGTTTTTGCTTCATCAATCACAGACAATTATTAGCTTATGACTTGCAAATTGAATGTTAATAAATAGAAAAGACTATCATTCTGACCCCAGCATTTTTCATTCTTGTCCCAATCATTTTTGGCCACTACTGTCTATTGTTATGTGAATCACTTGGTCTTAAATCATTGATTATCAATTATAACATCTAGTTAACATCATTAATATTAGGACAATAAATATGTAGTAAAATAATATACCTGGCTCCAGCTGGGCGCATCCACTTCTTCCAGGATGGAAGGCCCGGGTTGTTCATCGTCAGCCTCTGCTGGGGTTGAGGAAAGGGTGGAGGGAAGGCTGAAGGGAAGGGTAGAAAGTGATTCCCTGGCTTCTGTCTGGTAGTCCAGAAACCGCAGTTTGTTGAAGTACCACAGCCTGGGTACATACACTTGCACTGCTGATGCTCCTGATCTGAGTGATTTCTGGATCTTATTATGCTCCTTCTTATACACGTTCCACAAGATCCCAATTTTACTTTCCAAAAACTGGATGGTTGCATCAGGGGCCCAAGTCTAAACAAATTTCAGAAGTTTCTCCAGCATTGACCTCCTAGATTGCTTATTATAATATAAGGCATTTTTCACCTCCCACAAATTCCTCATCTCCCTGTATCTGTCTATGAAACTGGTCATGAATTCTGGGTCCTTAAAGTGATTCATCTTTGCTGTAAGACAATACACAAGACAAAAACACTAATGTCAGCCTAAACTCTCATTATCATATCCCAATATAGGCCTCAATCTTGAAGCAGTATAGGCCACTGTGATGGGCCAAGTTCAAATTTTACCTTCGTTTAGGACACTCGCCACTTCCGTTCCTCCACACACAGATCGTACGTACGACACATGCGCATTAGCTTGATATACACTGCGCATGCGTGAAACTCCACCCCCCCGACGTTCTTTCTCGAATATTCCCCGCCCCTTCTCTCTTCGGCGCGCAGTAGGAGCAACATGGCGGAGACACAGCAGGTGTGTGCAAATTATTCTAGTAACGAGGAGGAGGAAAGCCCGGAGCCCGAAGCGACCCGATCCCGGAGGAGATTTAAGGCCTCCAATATGGGCTTTGATGAGATGGTGGAGATGGTGTACATCTTGCGGAGGAACGACTATGATGGGAAGCATTGACCGTACACCAGCCCTAATTTGCAAAAGGCCAAGATCATGACTAAAGTTGTGAAGAGTCTGCGGCAGAATTTTGGGGTACAAAGCTCCAAGGAGCAATTAAGGAAACGCTGGTCAGACCTTAAACTGAGGGAGCCGGATCAGTATAGAAGAATAAAGAGTGCTTCTAAAAAGTAAGTTCCTATCATTATTATTACTTGCATGCTGCTCCATGTGCTTTTCTTTACTGTTGTACAATTTAAAATGGTGACTTTCATGTTCGTGGGCACAGTAATCGGTCATTGGGGAACATTGTTCGCTCATTAAATACGATGTTTTGGGTAGATACAGGTTAAATACATATAGTCATGCCTATTTGTATAAAATTAAGTTTTGTACATAGCAGTCTAGATGTGTTTGTAACTAGAATGAAATGCAAGCTTGATTCAGTGTAATGTAAGGAGAGGACACTCAGCAGCTGTTTACACATCTGGACTCAGGAGCACTAGTGTGGGACACAAGAACAAACTTTTTAAGGTGTCCCACACAGGTGCTCCAGTGGATACTTGGGGTGTCTCCATGTGTGAAAATTGTCACAAAAAGGTAAGTATTCCAGCATTGGTAAGGTCAAAAATCATGTCTTCTGCTTGGAACTCTGCCCAAAACAGACAATTGTACCCCACTTCCCAGCAATGTTTCACATTCCTATTTCTGGACTCAAATATCTGTGTGCTAAGTATACCTTTTGTTTCATGCTCATAGGGCAGAAAAGACTCGGAGGACACCACTCAGAGGACACCAGGGTCCCCCCACATCACCATAAAGGGGAAATCAGCCCAAGACCCCCCGAGGATCTGGAGGAAGGAGAGCTGGAGGAAGTGGGCGAGATTGTCACCCAAACAGGTGAGTGTCTGACACCCCAGCTTCAGGTAATCTATGTATGCCTGCATAATACATGTTTTTTAACCAATTTTTAGGTGATGTGCTGGTTGTTGAAGAGAAAGCTGAACCCTTCACAAGTGACAGCGCCCAAAGGCTCATCCATGACATCATGGTGTGGAATGGTGAAATAGACATTATAAGGAAGAAACTGAATGTTATGGAACAACAAATGAAGAACATGATAGATGTGTTGTGGAGAATATAAATTTCTTTCAAATCCCATCCATTTCCCATTTGTTGGACTAAACCAATTGTTTTTTTGTACATTTTAAAAGCCAAACTTTGAAGATGCACACAGTGTGTCAACATGTGCTATCTGCCATCAGGGGATCTCAATGTACGCGTTTTGTGGGTGCAACCCCTTCCTCGTAACTCTAGTAGGTGAGAGGAAGGGGTTGCACCCCCAAAACATGTCCATTGATCCCCCATGATGGCAGATAGCACATGTTGACATTAGGCATGGGATCAGGAGGGAAATACCCAGTTGGACTCCCACTTTGTGTGCATCTTCAAAATGTGGCTTTTACAGGGGTGACATCACCCCACCTGATGAAGGCAATATCAGGACATTTTTGACACTATAATGTCTGATATTGCCTTCAGTTTTTATACGTTGAACTTTGTAAGTTCCAGAGTTGTGTATGTTATGTTTTGAAATATGCCCATTTCTAAAAATAAATAAATAAAAAATAAATTGAGAAAAAAAATATATTTTTCTAAAAAATTTTATAACGCACATGTGAATGTGCACAGAGTAAAAATTTTGATAATCAACAATGTGTGGCTTCTTCTTTTAATGCTCAATACCAGTTTTGGAAGTAATTTTGTGTTTACAGTGACAATGGGGTTTATTTACTAAAGGAAAATCCACTTGGCACTACAAATGCACTAGGAGAACCTAGGAGTCAAAAAGAAACACAAGCAATAAAGAAAATGCAAGATTTTATATAAAAAAATATTTAGACATTGTCTGGCATTGCAATGGCCCCCCTACCCGTAAAATAATTGACATATTTATCCCGAACTTCACGGGCACTTTGGGATGCCAAGCCAGGAGGGCCAGTATCCAGGCCCATCAGGGGATTCGCAGAAAGTCCGGCCTCAGGCCCAACTGAGGCAAGATAATTGTGGGCATTTTTTCTTAAAAAATTGTGCAATATGCAGCACAATAAAATTATGTAGTTGAGTTTGTATTCCGCCATGTGTATGGCTGTCAGAAACAGGCGGAACCGGCTGGCCATTATCCCAAAGGCATTCTCAATGACTCTTGGGGCTCTGGCCAGCCGGTAGTTAAAAACCCTCCTCTCCGGGCTGAGGGTCCTCTGAGGGAATGGCCTCATCAGATGCTCGCCCAGACGGAACGCTTCGTCAGCAAGAAAGACGAACAGGAGTCCTTCAACGTTGTCCGCATCAGGTAGCAATCCCAGCCACCACTCTGGAGTCGTTGGTAAAACTCCGTCTGGGCGAAGACTCCTCCATCCGGCCATTCTTCCCCACGTCCATATTGCGCCGACACCACCGCCATCAACACTATACTATTAAACCCCTTACAGTTATAATAGTAAGACCCCGAAAGGGGTGGTGGCACGATGTGGACGTGCTTCCCATCTATAGCCCCTCCACAGTTGGGAAAGTCCCAACGGTCGGCAAAATGGGAGGCCACAGTCTGCCATTCCTATGGCGTTGAAGGAAACTGTGGAGTCAAAAAAGAAAAAAAATATATATTAGTACTTTTGCACATAACACTGCAAGCAGATTAGACACAAACATTCTTGGCCAACATCAGTATAACATTCATTATAAGGAGTATTTTAAGACAAAAATATAAGGCCCGCTTATCAGATTCCTCCCCCCCTCTGATGGCCCAGTGTAAAAATTTTAGGGGGGGGGGGGAGGAGGAGTTCGAGCTGAGTTTGAGACCCCCCCCAAAAAAAAGCCTATGGCACTCTGCCTGAATTTAAGGACAACAATAACATTTGGACACATTTTAAAGGGTGTTTAGGGTAAAACATTACAATGGAGCTGACAAAATACATTGTTAAGTGACTAGGCTATAGGTGTATATGGACCCAGGATAGCATGCTGGGGAGGTTAGTGAAGGCAAATATGCATGAAGGACAAAAAAGGAGCATTAAAAGATTACAGCATGCATGGGAACAAAGGGGACATTCACAGCATATTACAATCATGGTAATTATGGAATGAGGAAAGAAACACAACACATTAGCAAACATTAAACACACAGAATGTGATGTTAAAGGAGAAAACTTACCTTAATATAGTCCCTTCTGCAGGACCTGGATGATGGCAGAACAGGTCTCTGGGATAATGATCCCCAGAGCCTGGGCGGAGATGCCTGTAGACAACTTGAGGTCCTGCAGGCTTCTTCCAGTCACCAAGTACCGCAAGGTGGCGATTAGCCTCTGCTCCGGAGTGATGGCTTGCCTCATGCAGGTGTCCTGCCTGTTAATATAAGGGGTCAGCAAAGCCAACAAACGGTGAAAAACGGGGCCTGTCATCCTGAGAAAGTTCCTGAAATCATCAGGATTATTCTCCTGGATCTCACGAAGCAAAAGGCATATGAGAGAATTGGTCAATTCTTGGTCCATGAACTCCTCTCCACCCTGTTCATGGACTGGGCTTGGGTCAAAGAATGAACCCCAACACCAAGCCCCCACACAGCACGAACTCTACGACGAGTACTTCCCCGCAACATGGCTTCAAAATGGTCGGCTGGTCAGAACGAATCAACAGAACGCACTGAAGAACAGCAAGGCCTGTGAAGAGCGAGCTGAAAATCAGAAACGAGCGAACAAGAACACACTGAAAAAACAAATGCAAACTGTCTACACGCTCTGAAAAGCAGATACAAGGCCTCAAGCACAAACTGAAGAGCAGTAACGGACTGAAAAGCACGAAAGCTGAAAAGCGCGAATCGTCGCTCACCAAACTTCTACTAACACGAGATAAACACGAGACTAGCAAAAGGAGCCCAAAGGGTGGCGCGCTCGCTATTGCACTTCCTTTTTCTAGTCCCGTCTTACGTGGTGTACGTCACCGAGTTCTGGACAGTAGGACTTCCGTCGGAGAAACCTTCGGAGTTTATTCTGACGGCAAAGCCGGTCGTGTGTACAGGGCATTAGTTTAGGTAGCATTAAAAGGATGGTACTTACATTTATTATATGTACTTACATATATACTCACCAGCCACTTTATTAGATACACCTGTTCAATTGCTTGGTAACACAAATCGCCAATCAGCCAATCACATGGCAGCAACTCAATGCATTTAGGCATCTAGATGTGGTGAAAATGACTTGCTGAAGTTCAAACTGAGCACCAGAATGGGGAAAAGAGGGGATTTAAGTGACTTTGAACGTGGCATGGTTTTTGGTGCCAGACAGGCTGGTCTGAGTATTTCAAAAACAGCTGATCTATTGAGATCTTGACGCACAACCATCTCTAGGGTTTACAGAGAATGGGTCAAAAAAGAGAAAATATCCAGTGAGCGGCATTTGTGTGGTCAAAAATGCCTTGTTGATGTCAGAGGAGAATGGGCAGACAGGTTTGAGATGATAGAAAGGCAACAGTAACTTAAATAATCACTTGTTACAACCAAGGTATGCAGAATACCATCTCTGAACGCACAACACAACAAACTGTGAAGCAGATGGGCTACAGCAGCATAAGACCATACAGGGTGCACTCCTGTCAGTTAAGAACAGGAAACTGAGGCTATAATTGACACAGGCTTACCAAAATTGGGCAATAGAAGATTGGAAAAACTTTGCCTGGTCCGATGAGTCTCGATTTCAGCTGCAACATTCAGATAAGGTCAGAATTGGGCATAAACAACATGAAAGCATGGATCCATCCTGCCTTGTATCAACAGTATAGGCTGGTGGTGGTGGTGTAACAGTGTGGGGGATTTTTTTTTTGGCACACTTAGTAGTAGTGAGCCCCTTTGTACCAATTGAGCATCATTTAAATGCCACAGCCTACCTGAGTATTGTTGCTGACCATGTCCATCCCTTTATGCCTACAGTGTACCCATCTTCTGATGGCTACTTCCAGCAGGATAATGCACCATCTCATGAAGCTCAAACCATCTCAAACTGGTTTCTTGAACATGACAACGAGTTCACTGTACTCCAATGGCCTACAAAGTCACCAGATCTTAATCCAATAGAGTACCTTTAGAATGTGTTGGAACGGGATATTCATATCATGGATATGCAGCCGACAAAACTGCAGCAACTGAGTGATGCTATCATGTCCATATGGACCAAAATCTCTGAGGAATGTTTCCAACACCTTGTTGAATCTATGGCATAGAGAGTTAAGGCAGTTCTGAAGGCAAAAGGGGGTCCAACCTGGTACTAGCAAGGTGTACCTAGGACAGTTAGCACCAGCACAAGGAACCATTCCTTGTGCTGCTGTGCATGGCAACCAATCATGCAGGAAATTACATTTATATTGGGTGTTCACAGAAAATTACACTTCTACAGGGTGTTCTGTACACCATCTGCACAGAACACCTCCAGGTTGCCATATTGCATTACATTTTACAGAAAATTACAGCACTGCAAATATATATTTATTTATTTTTTTTTTTTTTTTTTTTTTTTTTTACAAAAGTGGCGTTACCCTTTCACTGGTAACAGAGCCATTAAAAAAGATATTGCTGTTTTGTGTATGTTGGCTACAGACTTGTTGTACAAAGCCCTCATGCATTGAGACAAGGGGGACTTTACAATGTTCAGGTGAAATCTGAGCACATTTTTGTTTCTTTTCATAGAGGAAACAATGTTCACGAATCTGTCTTTCTAACCATGTACCAGGGAACACCAGAGTCTCCAGTACAGCCCTGTTCCTCCAAAAACAGTTGCATATTCAAAGACATACCACGGACACAGTAGCTTATACACCGCAACATTTGTATAAGTGACTTCAAGAAAATGAAAGCAAGCTGGTCTCTTGGGAGGAAACAGAACAATCATTTACTTGTGCTGCTGGCTAAGTTAACTTTTGGCAATAGTTTTTGAAAACTTTTTTTTTTTGATGTTGGATTTTTCTGCTCACAAGTGAAATCTTGCAACATGCCATAATTCCACTTCATAAATGGATACCAAATACTACATGTTTATTCCTTGTAAAGGGAATTGCAACCAATATACAGCTCTTGCATACCTCAACTGTACAGGGTATTTAGGAATGCTAGATTGTTTGTCTAGACACTGTTTTAGGTTATGCTAGAATGATTAAATATAACCAAATAATAGTTACACATAATTTTCTTGCAAATGGTCAGTAGTACAATTTAGTATCTTACCCTTGCACGATGGATTACCACAACTGATTACTCGGAGTTCAAAGAGCAAAGTACTAAGTGTAAAGTGCAGTTACTGACAGCTAACAAACAGAATTCACTGTACAGAATACATACATTAAAAAAAAATTAAAAAAATAAATACATAATACATACATAATTAATTTTAATTTGCTGATACGGGTATCTATCCCTGAAGCCTATAGTACATGTAAACCCAGTCAATAAAACCTCATATAAGCATTAGCAGGTAATTGTGATTTCAAATGCAATTTTTCATTTTTAAATTTGCAGGTTTCAATAAAATGCTGTAACATCTGATGATCTTGCCATAAAGGTCCTTGTTCAGACAGTTCCTGTCATAGAATGGCATTACTCTGTCCCTGAGTTCCAGATGAAGACATCAGGGCTATCTGTCTGTCACCATCTGGAAACTCTTCCTGAGAAATGCCACACAGCCATTGCTGGAGTGCATGAGTAAACATGAAGTTGCTGCAAAAAGGCTGCAAGAGCTCACCAGCGCTGAGATGCAAAAAGGACCAAGAAAATAAAAACCAGTACCGGTATTTTGTAGGGGTGCTGAAATTAATCGTTGCATCGCGATTCGGGTGTCCCCGATGCGGCATCGATGAATAGGGACCGGAAAATCGATTGCGGGTGACGTCATGGCGACTAGCCCCGCCCCTCCGGGAAAGCACTCGGACCGTGTTTTTAAAAGTACTTTCTTTTAATAAATTCTGTGTTACAATGGATGATGTACCCCCGCTGTGTGTGTTTTTTAAAAAAACAATGTGACTTCATACCGAATTTCCCCGTAGTACGATATATCCCGGTCATGTGACTCCCGGCCCGTCCCGCCCCTCTCCGCTCTCCTGAGTCCTGACGTCAGCAGGGAATTCTCAGCCCGCTCGCCTCTCTTCTGATACGATAGCTATAGTCAGCGGGCGGGGCTGAGAATTCCCCGCTGATGTCAGGAGACGCGAGACGTGAGCGGAGAGGGGCGGGACGGGCCGGGAGTCACATGACTGGGATATATCGTACTACAGTGAAATTTGGTATGGAGTGACATCGTTATTTAAAAAGCACATACACAGTACAGCGGGGCACATCATCCATTGTAACACAGAATTTATTAAAAGAAAGTAATTTTAACAGTAACCTTACACCTCTGGCTTCATGCTGACTGGTCCCTGGCTATCCTGTGCACATTCCACTGTTAACTCCTAGTGTGCTGGAAGGTGCAAACAGGAATGCCAGGGAACTGTCAGAACCAGTGCTGGCCCGTATATTGTGGGGGGGCGGGGTTAGGGATGGCTGCATTTAACGGGCACAAGTGGCGCATTTAACGGGCACAAGTGGCGCGTTTGACGGGCACAGGGGGCGCGTTTGACGGGCACAGGGGGCGCGTTTGACGGGCACAGGGGGCGCGTTTGACGGGCACAGGGGGCGCGTTTGACGGGCACAGGGGGCGCGTTTGACGGGCACAGGGGGCGCGTTTGACGGGCACAGGGGGCGCGTTTGACGGGCACAGGTGGCTGCATTTGACGGGCACAGGTGGCTGCATTTGACGGGGGAGGTTCAGTATTTTTCAGTTTGTTTGCGCCCCCCAAAAAATTTTGAGCACCAGCTACCAGTGGTCAGCACAGAGACAGTACAGGGAACTTTACAGGGCTATTTGTCAGCTGTGGATTGTAATCCCTCCTGACCTCCCAGCAGCAGTGTGTGTGAATGCCTGTACCCTGCAGTGCACCGGATTAGTGCACTTTTTAAGGGAATTAGGTTATTTTTAATTCAAAGCGGAGTTCCAGTCAATTTTTTGTTTATTAAAAGTCAGCAGCTACAAAAAAAGTGTATCTTCTGACTTTTAATAAAAAGACACTCACCCGTCCCACAATCCAGCGACGTGGCCACCCAAACCCTCTATTCTCTCCCACGCCTGTCCACAGCGCTGGCAATACTACTGTGGGCATCCGGCTGTGACAGCTTGCAGCTTCACAACCGGGTGCGCGTGTCTCACTGTGCTTTCCTGCATAGCCGGGCAATCTTTTGGGAACTGTGATGTGTCCCAGAAGATTGCAGGGTGGAAGGGTCGCCTAGGCGGCCCAAGCAGAAGTGGGAGCTCGTCGGTAATCGTGATGCATCGCGGAATCGAATCGTTGACCAGATAATCGTAATCGAATCGTGAGACCAGTGAAGATGCGCACCCCTAGTATTTTGTATAAAGTGCTCTAGCAAACTAGATTTGTTTCCTCATTTAGGGTTTACATTTACTCCACATTACTCACCTTTTTCTCAAGGGATGCGATGCCCACATAGTCCCACGTTGGTGCCGACATCTTTGTCCAGTCTTCCTTTAGGTTCAACATCTTTGGCCATCTGACAGGCTAGAGTAGTATAACTCCCATGCATGTGCAAGGAAGTTAAACAACGTACTTCTAAAGACGTTTGCAAAGAAAAAGGTAAAAAGCTCACAACAGGTCTAATTTTTAACATATTTGGTAGTTGCGCATTGTCTGTGAAGAGTCTTTAAAACGCAGGAAATGCCACACATTTAGATTAGTGTGCTGTAAGCACCTAAAACAACAGCAGCAATTGTCCGTGTATTCCCATCAATTCAAAGGAACATTTTATTGTCCTGCAGGAAAAGTAAGTTGAAATGCATCAATCAGTATTTTTCCTAGCACACTATAGTGCTAACTTAACTTATATGACACCATAAACGTATGTCACATGACAAACACAATGATGTTAATGCATGGCTATTCACTGGGGTTTCCCTTAACAAGCAGGTCACATACAGGGCTGGTGCAAGGATTTTTGACACCCTAGGCGAAACCTAATTTTGTAGCCCCCCCCCCCCCTTGACTCCACCCCTGACCCCACCCCCTTTCCCCCCCATGTAAACCCCACCTTTTTAACGAAGCACCCATCAAATGCAGCCCACCAGCGCCCATCAAATGCAGCCCACCAGCGCCCATCAAATGCAGCCCACCAGGGCCCATCAAATGCAGCCTACCAGGGCCCAAGAATGTAGCCTACCAGCACCCATCAAATGCAGCCCACCAACGCCCATGAATGTAGCCTACCAGCGCCCATCAAATGCAGCCCCACCAGCGCTCATCAATGCAGCCTCACCAGCGCCCATCAAATGCTGCCTACCAGCGCCCATCAATGCTGCCTACCAGCGCCCATCAAAGCAGCCTCACCAGCGCCCATCAATGCAGCCTCACCAGCGCCCATCAATGCAGCCTCACCAGCGCCCATCAATGCAGCCTCACCAGCGCCCATCAATGCAGCCTCACCAGCGCCCATCAATGAATGTTTGCTTGCTTCCATTAATTTAGGAGTCGGGAGACAGACACAGTCCTCTACCACCGCTGCTCCTCTGACACTATGTGTGAATGGAGGGGTGGCTGCCTGCTGATGCTGAGACTTAGTTGCTTGATGCAGAGAGAAGAGAGTAGGAACACCAGTGGCCGGGTGCCCTAGGCAGCTGCCTAGTTTGCCTAGTGGTAGCACCGGCCTGGTCACATATGGGTATATTATGCCCTTAAAATTGTACATACATTCACAGTGATTTCTACAAAAGAATGTTACAAGTTTGTTCAGCTAAATAAATTTCAAGCTTTCCGTGACCCATGTCTGCTTATCTATTTTAAATGCTATCATCTGAAGCAAACCTGTTGTTTTGAGGGGAGGCAGAGAGTGCACTGCTTTTGGGGACAATAAGTCACCCATTAATACCGCTTTCCTTTATATACCAACTGTGTGACACACTACATTCTGCAGAAAGTAATGCTCAGGGCAAGTGATTAAAGATTTTGTTAACCCAAAAAACTGATCCTGTTCCCTTAAAGCATGTTATAAAGCACAGGGCTTGTGATGTGTCATTTGGCCCCCTGTATACCCTAAAAAACCTGGCTGATCCTACCTGGTTATAAACTCCCCTCTGCAAACAGACCACGATAATCATGGCTGCTACGCCCCGGATACCGTGGTCTATTTGTGTGATTCCATCAGCCGCAGCTCTCCTGTCTGCAGCTCTCCCTGTCTGTGTCCTCTGTCCTCCTCCCCCCTCCCCTCCCTGCTCGTACCTGGGAGACCCCCCCCCCCCGCTCCTCTCTTACCTATCATAAATCTTCTTATCCCCTCTGTATCATTAGAACATCTGTCCCTGTGCCTGTGTAATGTAAAACCTCCGCCGATCTGTATCTGAATAAACGGCTCCTGGCGCCCAGCTGATCGTCGGCTCTTTCCTCTCTCTCCCCTGCCTCCCCAGCTGACGTCAGCGGGATGGCTTGGCCCTGCCCACTGCAGCTGTGAGCCCAGACAGAAGAGAGGAAAGCAATCAGCTGTGCACTCCGAGTGGAGCTTATATCGTTACAGATCGGCGGATTTTTTATATTACACAAGCACAGGGACACATGTTCTTATGATACAGAAGGAATAAGAAGATTATATTACAGTGGCTTAACCACTTTAATCATTTAAAGGCACCTCCAGGATACAAGGATAAGACCATTCAACGTCAGAAAAAGTTTTGAGATTTTCCAGTTTAGGGACGCATTTTTATCCTAATTCCTTTTTCCATCCTATCATCTGATTTCTGGATCCCCATTAAGTTTATAAGGATTGAAAAAAAAAGAAGACATTTTTACACAGTCATATTGTTTACTACAATTTCAGTGGCCTAAAGGGACACTTAAAGGTTTCTGTGAAGCAGCACAGCCTTACAAACTGTGCATGGGCCCTGTGGCTTGTAGTTATAACTTCTTTTCTGGACATTATGATGGCAACAAGGTCTGACAAGCCCCAATATGGGTGGAGGGGATACAAAAGTCATACTGAATACACAGCCACCCTCGTTTTTTCCAAAGGTCACAAGTCAATATAAAGGCTTTTAACCACTTGCCTACTGGGTAGCACTTTCGCCTAGCAGTAAAAAGGGTCACTGGTTCGAATCCCAACCATGACACTACCTGCCTGGAGTTTGCATGTTCTCCCTGTGCCTGCATGGGTTTCCTCCGGGTACTCCGGTTTCCTCCCACACTCCAAAGACATGCTGGTAGGTTAATTGGATCCTGTTTAAATTGTCCCTAGTATGTATGAATGTGAGTTAGGGACCTTAGATTGTAAGCTCCTTGAGGGTAGGGACTGATGTGAATGTACAATGTATATGTAAAGCACGGCGTAAATTGACGGCGCTATATAAGTACCTGAAATAAAATAAATAAATAATAAATACTGGGCACTTTTACCCCCTTCCTGCCCAGACAAATGTTTAGCTTTCAGCGCTGTTGCACTTTGAGTGACAATTGCACGGTCATGCCCTGATTATCAGTGTAGATGTCCCCTTTCACACATGCCAGTTACCGGCTCTCCTTATGCTGTGACAGCGTGAGGAAAGGAATGCTGATAACCGCCAAGTGTGTTTACATTGTGATCAGCTGTGATTGGACACAGTGATCACAGTGCACTGGGTGCTCGATTCTGGGAGGACGTGAATAGATGCCCTCCCAGAACTGGACAACCACGCTGTAGCCGTCATTTGGCTATAGCGCGGTCGACAAGTGGTTAATTCAGCCCTGTCGTAAATAGTTGCCATGAAAAGGTTGTAAATTGGTATAGCGAAACATTAGACATCTCAGTGTAGAATTTTTGTAATTTCCAAAGCAAAATTTTGGTTCATATTGCATAATTTGGTCTGTAATGGAGATACCTTCATAAAAAGTGGTCACATTAATGCAAGAAAAAATGCCAATTTGACACCAAATATACCTATTTTACAAGGTTCATAAGGCTAATAAAATATTATAGCCAAAGGAGACTAGAATGGAAGGCTAATAAGGTTTTCTAAGCAATATATGCATCCAGATAATATCATATTTGGTCTCTAATGAATCAATATTTTATGCTGATAAATATGCTGGTTGCCAAATTGTGAAACCTTGCCATCTGTTCATTTAGATACATTTGGCATTACTGGCATTAAGGATGTTTGATGGAGCATAATAAAACACTTCAATGCCCCTTCAGCAGACCCCTACAGCTCGGTGCTCTCATTTAGCACTGAAACTATAAAGGAATGCTAAAAATCATTTATGAGAGATGGTGACTCGAATATATCAGATTGGACCACTCTGCAAGTGAACTGGACCCTGCACGGAACCAAAAAACAGGCACACGTATAATCCCATATTATTTAACTGCTGCTAAATGTCTGCTTTGTAATATTCTTTTACTGTAAATCATTTCTTGCACCATACTTTCCTTTCCCTTCATTAAAATAATAATTTAAAATTGTTAAGCTGAATATCTGATTACTTTAAAACAGAAATTAACTTTTTTACCTCTTGGAAGTAAGCTGCTGTATTGTAAACTCTGATACAGTCCTGTCTGGGTGTGGCAGTGGGAGATACTAACATTGGATGCTGTAAGCAGTACACATCTCCATTAAAACATGTATTTGGTGGCTATAATGTATGTGTGCGTATTTGGTGGCTATAGTGTGTGTGTGTGTGTATTGGGTCAACAACTTAGGTAAGTGCTCCGGTGACGATCACTCCCAGTCTGCTAGTGCTACAATTCTTGTCCAGTGAGCTGGAAATTTCTATGCAGGGTCAGGCTGAGAGTGCAATCCTCACAGACAGGATAACACTTCAGTAGTTATTCCTAGCTATCACTAAAATCTGATTGTCCTAAAGCTATATAACCCTGTTTGGGAACAGCTTACCACCAGTATAATCTGTTCGTTTTTACAAAGCAGTAGAAAACGACAAGGGCAAAATAGGCTATACTGGGGAAATTATAAGAAACTGTCTATAGTCTAAAACGAACATCCTTCTAAGATAAAGGTGGCTAAACATGATTTGTTTTTTTCTTTCCAAAAAGGAGATGGATAGAGGAATCCTCTCCGCTGGGACATTGTATTTTGACAGCGGCACCTGCAGCTGACTGAGGAAAATTTTCCATGTTCCCCCAACAGAAGTCAATCAAATGATTAACTTGTCGAATGGAGACCCCCCACACACTAAACAAAATTTAGCCGGTCCTTGCTGAACCAGACGAATTTTGGCCAGTGTATGGCCAGCTTTAGACCAACTTGCTTCTATTGGGCTCCACTGACATTGGCAGCCACCAGTCATACATCGAAACCTGCGGAGAGATGGGTCCTCTTTTTCTGTGGCTTGGGGCAGTTTTGCCCACACACACACACACACACGCACACACACACGCACACACACACGCACACACGCACACACACAACTTTTTTTTTTAGGCAGAAGGAACCTCTCAGAAGCACAGAGAAATACAACAATCCCATACAGTCTGGGTCTGCTTGGTATCTGTCCTAACAATAAAGCCGCGTACACACTAGCTTAATGTCCAAAAGAAAAAGTCAGACGGAAGCTTTTCATCGTATATTCTGATCGTGAGTGTGCCTCATCTGACTTTTTTTTCACGAAAATTCTAACGGACCTAGAAATAGAACATGTTCTAAATATTTCCGACGGAACCAATTCCTATCGGGAAAACTGCTCGTCTGTGTGCTGTTCCGACGGACCAAAAACGACGCATGTTCTGAAGAAAGTACGAGACGGAAGCTATTGGCTACTGGCTATTGAACTTCCTTTTTCTAGTCCCGTCGTACGTGCTGTACGTCACAGCATTCTGGATGGTCGGACTTTGGTTTGACCGTGTGTAGGCAAGACCACTTGAATGGAATTCCGTCTGAGAAACCTTTGGAGTTTATTCCGACAGCAAAACCGGTCGTGTGTACGTGGCATTAGCCATTTTTTTTAAATCTTCAAAGCTAAAAATAAATGTAAATTAGAAATGAGGAGCACTAATTACTTGCGCTGGAGAGTAAATTTACCAATAAAAAGGAAGTTCATCTACCTGAAAAAGTAGTGTTTACTACAATCTGAAAATCACAGCAACATACATTTTAATAGGGCAAGAAACTGGTCAAACCGGAATAAACACAAACTTTTATCTACAGCTGACCTTAAAATGTGTGCCACATTATTGAAGAATGCAGAAATAGTATCAGGGGAGCAATGTGTAGAAATGACTTACTACATTAGCAATGTCAAGAAATTACAGCAGCACATAGTTACATAGTAGGTGAGATTGAAAAAAAAAAGACACAAGTTCATAAAGTCCAACCTGTGTGTGTGTGCTTTTATGTCAGTATTACATTGTATGCATGTTGTGGTCGTTCAGGTGCCTATCTAATAGTTTTCTTAACCATTTCCCGACCGCCGCACGACTATGTACGTCCTAAGTTTGAACGGGGATATCATTGTTATGGCAGCAGCTAGCTGCCATAACCCCGGTATCCCCGTTTTCGGGCGGCGGCCGGCTTTCAGATAAAAGTGGTCCCTGCGGCGGATTCGCCGCGAGATCACTTTTATCGGTGGCAGGAGAGGGGCCCCCCCCCTCCCGCCGCGATCCGGTGCCCTCCGCCGCTTACCGGAGCCGTCGGTAGCGGCGGAGGCGATCGCGTCCTTCTGCGTGGTGTGTCTGGAGACGAGTGAGGCCAAGATGGCGCTCACTCGTCTCCATGACACTGCTGGGCGGAAGCGACGTCAAAACGTCACTTCCGTCCACGCCTCTTAAAGGCATATTTTTTCAAATGTCATTTTTCTAAATGACTTTTTTTTTTTTTATTGCATTTTAGTGTAAATATGAGATCTGAGGTCTTTTTGACCCCAGATCTCATATTTAAGAGGTCCTGCCATGCTTTTTTCTATTACAAGGGATGTTTACATTCCTTGTAATAGGAATAAAAGTGACACAATTTTTTTTTTTTTTAAACAGTGTAAAAATAAATAAAATATTGTAAAATAAATCATAAAAATTTAAAAAAAAATTTTTAAAACCCCCCTGTCCCAACAAGCTCGCGCGCAGAAGCGAACGCATACGCGAGTAGCGCCCGCATATGAAAACGGTGGTCAAACCACACATGTGAGGTATCGCCGCGACCGGTAGAGCGAGAGCAATAATTCTAGCCCTAGACCTCCTCTGTAGCGCAAAATATGCAACCTGTAGAATTTTTTAAACGTCGCCTATGGAGATTTTTGAGGGTAAAAGTTTGACGCCATTCCACGAGCGGGCGCAATCTTCAAGCATGACATGTTGGGTATCAATTTACTTGGCGTAACATTATATTTCACAATATAAAAAAAAATTGGGATAACTTTACTGTTGTTTTATTTTTTTATTCAAAAAAGTGAATTTTTTCCAAAAAAAGTGCGCTTATAAGACCGCTGCGCAAATACGGTGCAAAAAAAAAGTATTGCAATGACCGCCATTGTATTCTCTAGGGTGTTAGAAGAAAAACCATATATAATGTTTGGGGGTTCTAAGTAATTTTCTAGCAGAAAAACCTGTTTTAAACATGTAAACACCTAAAATCCAAAACGAGGCTGGTCCTTAAGTGGTTAAATTATCGATGCTCCCTCCTGAAACCATCTCCTGTGGAAGAAAATTACACATCCTTACCACTTTTACAGTAAAGAACCCTCTACGTGGTTTAGGGTTAAACCACTTCTCTTCTAATTTTAGTGAATGGCGGCATCTTTTTAAATTTCCTTTTGCGGGAAAGTTTTAGCTCTATTGTGGGGTCACCAGTATAGTATTTGTACATTGAAATCATATCCCCTCTCAAGCGTCGCTTCTCCAAAGAGAATAAGCTTGTAAACTTTCCTCATAACGAAGGTCCTCCAGTCCCTTTATTAGCTTTGTTGCCCTTCTCTGGACTCTCTCCAGTTCCAACACATCCTTCCTGAGGACTGGTGCCCAGAACTGGACGGCATACTCTAGGTGTGGTCGGACCAGAGTCTTGTAGAATGGGAGAATTATCGTTTTATCTCTGGAGTTAATCCCCTTTTTAATACATGCCAATATTCTGTTTGTTTTGCTTGCAGCAGCTTGGCAGCATGCCATTGCTGAGCCTATCATCTACTAGGGCCCCCAGGTCCTTTTCCATCCTAGATTCCCCCAGAGGTCTTCCCTAGTGAGCAGATTGCCTTCATATTTTTGCCACCTAAATGCATTATTTTACATTTTTCTACTTTAAACCTCATTTGCCATGTAGTTGCCCACCCCATTAATTTGTTCAAATCTTCTTGCAAGGTTTCCACATCTGGCGGAGAAATTATTGCCCTGCTTAGCTTAGTATCGTCCGCAAATACAGAGATTGAACTGTTTATCCCATCCTCCAGGTAGTTTATGAATAAAATTAAATAGGATTGGTCTCAGGACAGAACCCTGGGGGACCCCGCTTTCCACACCATACTATTTCGAGTACTCCCCCATTTATCACTACCCCCTGAACTCACCCCTGTAGCCAGTTTTTTAACTTACCAGTACTCACCCTATGGTCCATGCTGACAGACCTTAGTTTGTACAGTAAACGTTTATGGGGAACTGTATCAAATGCCTTTTCAAAATCCAGATACACCACGTCTACGGGCCTTCCTTTATCTAGATGTCAGCTTAACTCCTCATAGAAGGTTAATAGGTTGGTTCGGCAAGAAAGATTCTTCATGAATCCATGCGGATTACTGCTAATGATACAGTTTTCATTACTAAAATCTTGCATATAGTCCCTTATCATCCTCTCCAAGAGCTTGCATACTAATAATGTTAAGCTAACTGGTCTGTAATTCCCAGTGATGTATCTTAGCCCTTTTATTAAATATAGGAGCTACATTTGCTTTTCTCCAATCTGCTGGTAACATTCCAGTCAGTAGACTGTTCGTAAAAATTAGGAACAACGGTCTGGCAATTAGTTGACCGAGTTCCTTAGGCACCCTCGGATGCAAGCCATCTGGTCCCGGTGACTTGTTAACCACTTGCCGACCGCCTAATGCAGATATACTGTGGCAGAATGGAACGGGCAGGCAAAATCACGTACCTGGTACCCGAGGCGGTCAGCATCGTTAGGGCAGCGATCCAGGCTGAGGGGGAGACCACTCATTCGTGGCCACCCCCTCGCGATCGCTCCCAACGAATGAGAATCTGCCTCTGCTGCTGTATAGTAAACAGCGGCAGAGGAAGTGATGTCATCTCTCCTTGGGTCGGTAATTTCTGTTCCGGCGCCGAGGAGAGAAGACATCTGAGTAAGTGCACAAACACAACACATACAGTAAAACACACTAGGCACACATTTGACCCCCCATCACCCCCGTCACAGTGACACCAATAGCAGTTTTGTTTTTTTTCTGATTACTGCATTGGTGTCAGTTTGTGACAGTTAGAAGTGGTAGGGCAGTTAGTTTTACCCCCCCTTTAGGTCTAGGGTAACCCCCCCTAATAAAGTTTTAACCCCTTGATCACCCCCTGTCGCCAGTGTCACTAAGAGATTGTTTTTCTGATCGCTGTATTAGTGTCACTGGTGATGCTAGTTAGGGAGGTAAATATATAGGTTCGCCGTCAGCGTTTTATAGTGTCAGGGACCCCCATATACTACCTTATAAAGGTTTTAACCCCTTGATTGCCCCCTAGTTAACCCTTTCACCAGTGATGACCGTATAACTAACGGGTGACGCTGGTTAGTTAGCTTGTTTTTTATAGTGTCAGGGCACCCGCCGTTTATTTCCTAATAAAGGTTTAACCCCCTGATCGGCCAGTGGGTGATATAAGTTAGGTTTTAGGATAAGATAGGGTCTGCGTCGCCCCAGGCAGCGTCAGGTTAGTGCCAGTAGCGCTAACACCCACGCACGCACCGTACACCTCCCTTAGTGGTATAGTATCTGAACGGATCAATATCTGATCTGATCAGATCTATATTAGTGTCCCCAGCAGTTTAGGGTTCCCAAAAACGCAGTGTTAGCGGATCAGCCCAGATACCTGCTAGCACCTGCATTTAGCCCCTCCGCCCAGTCCAGCCCAGCCCACCCAAGTGCAGTATCGATCGATGACTGTGACTAACACATAACTGCAGCGTTCGCAGAGTCAGGCCTGATCCCTGCGATTGCTAACAGTTTTTTTGGTAGCGTTTTGGTGAACTGGCAAGCACCAGCGGCCTAGTACACCCCGGTCGTAGTCAAACAAGCACAAGTAGTGTCCCGCTGCCACCAATAAGAAGACAAACACAGGCCTTCGTGCCCATAATGCCCTTCTTGCTGCATTCACCAATCCTAATTGGGAACCCACCACTTCTGCAGCACCCGTACTTCCCCCATTCACATCCCCAACCAAATGCAGTCGGCTGCATGTGAGGCATTTTCTTTATGTCCTCCCGAGTACCCCTACCCAACGCACCCCCCCCGAAAAAGATGTTGTGTCTGCAGCAAGCGCGGATATAGGCGTGACACCCGCTATTATTGTCCCTCCTGTCCTGACAATCCTGGTCTTTGCATTGGTGAATGTTTTGAACGGTACCATAAACTAGTTGAGTATTAGCGTAGGGTACAGCATTGCACAGACTAGGCACACTTTCACAGGGTCTCCCAAGATGCCATCGCATTTTGAGAGACCCGAACCTGGAACCGGTTACAGTTATAAAAGTTAGTTACAAAAAAAAAAGTGTAAAAAAAAAAAACACAAAAAAATAACATAAAAAAAAAACAAAAATAGTTGTCGTTTTATTGTTCTGCTCTTTTTTACTGTATTCTATTCTGCAATGTTTTATTGTTATTATGTTTTAATATGTTAGCTTTTCAGGTATGCAATTTTTTATACTTTACCGTTTACTGTGTTTTATTGTTAACCATTTTTTTGTCTTCAGGTACGCCATTCAGCTGCAGTGCGGATTTATTTATCTTGACAGCGTTTGCTCCCACGATACATAAAGCCGTGACTCCAGCGCTGTCGGAGGTGATATATGCCGAAGCATAGGGGCAACAGGGGCGGAGGAGCGATTTGCTCCTAACTTTTGGGGCGGATGCCCCCATGCTTCGGCATATATAAATGGTGCATGTATGCCCATCATTAGAAGTGGGTGGATGAAGGGAGGTATTCTAATGGTGGGCATACCCACCAATCAATCTCTTTTTTTCGTTCAGCCCACAGGCTGCATTAAAAAAAAAAAAAAAAAAAAAGAAAAAAAGAAAAAAAAGAGTACAATATATGCCCAACAAGGATTAGCAACGTACTGGTATGTTGCTGGACTTTGAGTGGTTATACCAAAATGATACCTGCAAGTTTAGGTATCATCTTGGTATCATTCTTTTCAGCCAGCAGTCGGCTTTCATGTAAAAGCAATCCTAGCGGCTAATTAGCCTCTAGACTGCTTTTACAAGCAGTGGGAGGGAATGTCCCCCCCTCCCACCATCTTCCATGTATTTCTCTGGCTCTCCTGTCCCAACAGGGAACCTGAGAATGCAGCCGGTGATTCGGCCAGCTGACCATAGAGCTGATCAGAGACCAGAATGGCTCAATCATCTCTATGGCCTAAGAAACCAGAAGCTACGAGCATTTCATGACTTAGATTTCGCTGGATGTAAATAACGCCATTGGGAAAGCATTTTATCACACTGATCTTGATGTGGTCAGATGCTTTGAGGGCAGGAGGAGAGATCTAGGGTCTAATAAACTCAATTTTTTTCAAAAAAAGAGTACCTATTGCTATCATAGGGGATATTTACATTCCCTGACATAACAATAAAAATTATAAAAAAAACCCTGTCCCCCCGGTTTCTAAGGGGGTAAATTTTGTATTTCATTCCTCACTGCCTATCACAATTTCAGAGGAACAGTTTAAAAATAAGATAAAAAAGCAAAAAAAAAAAAAAAAATGGAATATGTGAAATTAAACCCCAAAAAACATTCTGTTGCTTCTCTTGAGTACGGGAATACCACATGTGTGAGTCTTTTTAGGAGCCTAGCCGTATACAGGATCCCAAAAACCAAGCACCGCCTTCAGGGTTTCTAAGGGGGTACATTTTTGATTTCATTCCTCACTGCCTATCACAATTTCGGAGGAACAGTTTAAAAATAAGATAAAAAAGAAAAAAAAAAAAAAAAAAAAAAAGAAAAAAAAGAAAAAGCACCCCTGTCCCCCCTGCTCTCGCGCAAAGGCGAACGCAAGCGTTGGTCTGGCGTCAAATGTAAACAGCAATTGCACCATGCATGTGAGGTATCACCGCGAAGGTCAGATCGAGGGCAGTAATTTTAGCAGTAGACCTCCTCTGTAAATCTAAAGTGGTAACCTGTAAAGGCTTTTAAAGGCTTTTAAAAATGTATGTAGATTGTCACCACTGCACGCTTGTGCGCAATTTTAAAGCATGCCATGTTTGGTATCCATGTACTCGACCTAAGATCATCTTTTTTATTGCATCAAACATTTGGGCAATATAGTGTGATTTAGTGCATTAAAATTTAAAAAAGTGTGTTTTTTTCCCCAAAAAATGCATTTGAAAAATCACTGCGCAAATACTGTGTGAAAAAAAAAAAAAAATGAAACACCCACCATTTTAATCTGTAGGGCCTTTGCTTTGTAAAAAATATATAATGCTTGGGGGTTCAAAGTAATTTTCTTGCAAAAAAAATTATTTTTTCATGTAAACAAATAGTGTCAGAAAGGGCTTTGTCTTCAAGTGGTTAGAAGAGTGGGTGATATGTGACACAAGCTTCTAAATGTTATGCATAAAATGCCAGGACAGTTCAAACCCCCCCCCCCCCAAATGACCCCATTTTGGAAAGTAGACACCCCAGGTTATTTCATGGAAGTCCATGGAATATTTTATATTGTGACACAAGTTGCGGGAAAAAGACAAATTTTTTTTTTTTTTTTGCACGAAGTTGTCGCTAAATGATATATTGCTCAAACCAATATGGGAATATGTGAAATTACACCCCAAAATACATTCTGTTGCTTCTCCTGAGTACGGGAATACCACATGTGTGAGTCTTTTTGGGAGCCTAGCCGTATACAGGATCCCAAAAACCAAGCACCGCCTTCAGGGTTTCTAAGGGGGTAAATTTTTGATTTCATTCCTCACTGCCTATCACAATTTCGGAGGTCATGGAATGCCCAGATGGCACAAACCCCCCCAAATGACCCCATTTTGGAAAGTAGACCCCAAGCTATTTGCTGAGAGGCATGGTGAGTATTTTGCAGACCTTGCTTTTTGTCACAAAGTTTTAAAAATTGAAAAAAGAAAAAAAAAATGTATTTTCTTTCTTCATTTTCAAAAACAAATGAGAGCTGCAAAACACTCACCATGCCTCTCAGCAAATAACTTGGGGTAGGTGTATGGGGTAAATCCGCGCAATGAATTGAACGTTTTAGTTATGGATATGGCTGCTGCCTCTACACATACAATACCACCTAAGTGGAAAGTATTAAAAAATGGTGCCCTTTAAGTTTTTTTTTTTTTTTTTTTTTAACACTTTCCACCTAGATGATATTACATCTATATCCACAACTACTTTATTACTTAACTTAAAGGGCACAATGCACCTTTGTTGAACAATTGGAGCACCAGTTGTTGTATTTTCATTTTGAATAGAAATATTCACCACGTCAGTTTTATTCAATTTTTGAACATATACAGGTTTTAGAAGCAATTCTATAAGGATACTAGGCAATACATTCACTACAAAGAAAGAAAAAAAAAAAAAAAAAACACATTTTGTCTCCATAAGGGCAGCGCCATACTACTCCTGCTTTTTTACCATTCTTAAATAACTTGGGGTGTCTACTTTCCAAAATGGAGTTATTTGGGGCGGTTTTGTGCCATCTTGGCATTTTATGGCCTTCGAAACGGATAGGTAGTGAGGAGTGAAATCAAAAATTTACGCCCTTAGAAATCCTGAAGGCGGTGATTGGATTTCAGGGCCCCGTACGCAGCTAGGCTCCCAAAAAGTCCCACACATGTGGTATCCCCGTACTTAGAAGCAGCAGAATGTATTTTGGGGTGTAATTCCACATATGCCCATGGCATGTTTGAGCAATAAATCATTTAGTGACAACTTTGTGCAAAAAAAAAAGTTTGTAATATTCCCGCAACTTGTGGCAAAATATAAAATATTCCATGGACTCGACATGCCTCTCAGCAAATAGCTTGGGGTGTCAAACTGTCCTGGCATTTTATGGCCTTCAAAACTGTGATAGGTAGTAAGGAGTGAAATCAAAAATTTACGCCCTTAGAAATCCTGAAGGCAGTACTTGGTTTTCGGGGCCCCGTACGCTGCTAGGCTCCCAAAAGTCCCACACATGTGGTATCCCCATACTCAGGAGAAGCAGCTAAATGTATTTTGGGGTGCAATTCCACATATGCCCATGGCCTGTGTGAGCAATATATAATTTAGTGACAACTTTTTGTAAATTTTTTTTTTCTTTGTTATTATTTAATCACTTAGGACAAAAAAAAATTATATTCAATGGGCTCAACATGCCTCTCAGCAATTTCTTTGGGGTGTCTACTTTCCAAAATTGGGTCATTTGGGGGGTTTTGTACTGCCCTGCCATTTTAGCACCTCAAGAAATGAGATAGGCAGTCAAACTAAAAGCTGTGTAAATTCCAGAAAATGTACCCTAGTTTGTAGACGCTATAACTTTTGCGCAAACCAATAAATATACGCTTACTGACATTTTTTTTTACCAAAGACATGTGGCTGAATACATTTTGGACTAAATGTTTGACTAAAATTGAGTTTATTGGATTTTTTTTATAACAAAAAGTAGAAAATATCGTTTTTTTTTCAAAATTTTCGGTCTTTTTCCATTTATAGCGCAAAAAATAAAAACCGCAGAGGTGATCAAATACCATCAAAAGAAAGCTCTATTTGTGGGAACAAAAGGATGCAAATTTCGTTTGGGTACAGCATTGCATGATCGCGCAATTAGCAGTTAAAGCGACGCAGTGCCAAATTGTAAAAAGTGCTCTGGTCAGGAAGGGGGTAAATCCTTCCGGGGCTAAAGTGGTTAATGTTAAGTTTTTCAAGTCTATTTCTAATTCTATCCTCCGTTAGCCATGAGGGTACTTCCTGAGACATGTCATGAGGATAAACACTGCAGTTTTGGTTACTGAATCTCCCTATTTCCCTCGTGAAGACTGAGGAGAAGAATAAACTCCATCCAACTGCCATCTCTCCATCCTTAGTAACCATATTCCCTTCATCATTCTTATGGGACCAATATGATCCGACCTTCCTTTCTTACTATTTATATACTTAAAGAATTTCTTAGGATTTTTTTTACTCTCCTCCGCTATGTGCCTTTTGTGTTCTTTCTTGGCCGCCCTGATTGCGCCCTTACATTTCTTGTTGCATTCTTTGTAAAGTTGCAATGCTGATGATGATTGCTCAGCCTTGTATTTTTTGAAGGCCTTCTCCTTTGCTTTTATATGCATTTTTACATTGGAGTTAAACCACCCAGGACTTTTATTAGCTCTTTTAAATTTATTTTCCATTGGGATGCACTGGCTAATACCCTTATTTAATATGCTCTTAAAGCATACCCATTTTTCCTCTGTGTTCTTTGTTCCTACGATTTTATCCCATTTAGTATCTTCTAGCAAGGATCGTAGTTTAGGGAAGTTGGCTCTTTTGAAATTCAGTGTCTTTGTATTCCCCTTATGTTTCCAATTTGTGTGATTTATACTGAAACAAAATTGACCTGTGATCGCCATTTCCTAAATTGCCCTGCATTTCCACATCCATGATCAGGTCTGTATTGTTGGTAATCAGTAGGTCTAGTGACGTTTTGTTTCTTGTTGGTGCATTTACCATCTGACCCATGAAATTGTCCGGCAAGACATTTAGGAAATGGTGAGCTTTAGATGAATGCATGGTTCCTTCTGCCCAGTCTATGTCTGGATTAAAATCCCCCATTATAATGACACTTCTCATCCTTGCTGCTAATCCAAATTGTGAAAGGAGGTCCACCTCCCCCTCCCCCTCCTCCCTCTGGTTAGCGGGCCTATAGCATACGCCCAGTATTACTTTCCCCTTAGTTTCCTCCCTTGCTAGCTCTACCCATAAGGGTCCCACCTCCACCCTTGCTCCATTAGTGATGTTGTCTCTCACATTCACTTGTACATCATTTCTGATATACAGGCATACCCCTCCCCCTTTTTTACCCTCTCTATCCCTGCGATATAGGGAATACCCTTGAATAGTTGCCAGCCAATCATGAGAGCTGTTGAACCAAGTCTCAAATTCCTACAAAATCTAAATCCTAGAGCAAATGGCTCTGCACATCACCCCAAAAAACACCATACCAACCGTGAAGTTTGAAGGTGGGAACATCATGGTGTGGGGCTGTTTTTCCAGCATACAATACTGGCAAACTTCATATCATTGAATGGAAAAATGTACCAAGACATTCTTGATAAAAATGATCTTCCATCTACCAGGATGATGAAAATGAAACGAGGGTAGACATTTCAGCAAGACAATGATCCCAAACACAAAGCCAAGGAAACTCTCTATTGGTTTCAAAGAAAGAAAATAAAGCTGCTAGAATGGCCCAGCCAATCACCTGACTTGAATCCAATAGAAGATCTATGGAAAGAACTAAAGATCAGAGTTCATAGAAGAGGCCAATAGAACCTTCAAGATTTGAAGACTGTTTGTGTGGAAGAATGGGCATAAATAACACCTGAGCAATACATGCGACTAGTTTTTTCATACAGGGGGCGTCATGAAGCTGTCATTACCAACAAAGAATTTTGTACGAAGTATTAAATAAATTTCAGTTAGCGTGTTTAATACTTTTTCCCTATGTCATTCCATTTTAGTACATATAACTTAATTTCTGAACGTATTTGTTTTGGTTTCTTTGTATGTAGGGCTGCAACTAACGATTATTTTCATAATCGATTAGTTGGTCGATTATTGTTTCGATTAATCGATTAATCGGTTAATAACCTTAAAAAAAAAGTGTGGTGTATAATTTAGGTAATATGTAAAGTTTAAAAAAAAAAAAAGCAATTTATTCTTAAATATCTCTATGCAGTGGTAAATATAAACAACCAACTATATGGTTAGGGAGCAAAACATTGAATCCACTCTGAGAATAACAGACAGAAGAGATATACTGTATATACTATTAGAGGAGATACACTGTATACACTATTAGAAGAGAAATACAGTTTTTTGGCCAATTTGTTGTTGGGCAGATTAAAAAATACAAATTGCTGTAAAAATGCATTATATGCTTATCTGCAGCTTCTCCATTGAAGTATATTGAACCAAAAAAGCACTGTTTTGCGTTAAAAAAAAAAAAAAGTCCTTGACCCTTTCCAAATACGCAGCGGCTGAAAAAAAAGCATAGATGTGAACGTGTCCCATAGAAAACCATGTTAAATGAATTGTAGTGCGTTTCTGCAAAAAGCACCAAAAAACACAAACATGTGAACCAGGTCTAAGACGTTTAGTAACATAAGGGGGTTAAAAAAAAAAACTAAAATGAGCCCTTTATAGTACAAAAAAAGCAAATAATCGCTACTGTAAGGGGTTCATTTTTTAACTGTAGAACTGTCAAAGTAATATTTACAGTAGTGATTATTTGCTCTTTTTGTACTATAAAGAGCTAATTTTATTATTTTTAATCCCATTATGTTACTGGCCGATTAATCGATTATGAAAATAGTAATCGATTAATTTCATAATCGATTAGTTGTCGATTAATCGATTAGTTGTTTCAGCCCTATTTGTATGTATGGATTGCATGGGTTGTTACCGACATGTGGTGAAAATTTCATGTCAATAGCACCTTTAGGAAATAATTCACCTAGAAAAAGGGTGACGTTTTCAATACTTTTTTTTACCCGCTGTAGCACAACGTGCAGACTCTGACATTTGAGGCACAGCACAGCAGAGGCAGGAGCTACCAACAACCATATAGGTTGCTACTGTATGTGCAGTTGCAAATTCACTCCTAATCAAAATGGTAGTGGACAATATGCATGTGCAGGTAATATTTTTCCATCTATGGCTTTATTCAGACATTTATGTTTAACCACTTCAACACCGGGCACTGTTACACTTTGAATGACAAATGCACGGTCATGCAGCACTGTACTCATTAAATTTTTATAATTTGTTCACACAAATAGAGCTTTCTTCTGGTGGCATTTTTTGCTAAATACAATAAAAAAAAAAAAAATTTGCAAAAAAAAAAAAAAAAAATCATATATACTATATAAACTATATATATTAGAAATTGATCAATCCTGATGTACTTATGACCTATCTCATTTCTTGAGGCCCGAAAACATCAGGACAGTAGAACTGACCCCTTTTTGGAAACTAAACAGTCCGAGGTATTTAGCAAGAGGCATGGTGAGTTTTTTGAAGTTTCAATTTTTTAGAAATTTTTTTATTTAACATAGTGTCACCAGTGCAGTAACACATCATTATAAAACTGGTGGTCAGGGATACTGACTGGTGACAGTATGTTAGAAAAGAAAAAAAAACATTTTTTTAAGGTTTTAATTTTTTTTCTTTTTTTTTATTACATAACATTTCTTTTAGTATGATTTTTTTTAACACACTGTGACCAGAGCAATACAGTGTTACCATAGTAACATTGTACTACTATGGGGAAGTGGTCAGGTTTTTGTTTTTACACATTTTGATTGCTTATACCAGTGAATTTTACTGGTGTAAGCAACCATTTTTACTGAATTAAATTGAGCGGCTATTCACATGGTACAGATGGGCTGTGATTGGCCCTGTCTGTACCATGTGATCAGTGTGACCAATTACAGCTTGCAACACAAATGTACACACACATTAATGGAATGAATCAAAGCCATTCATTGTTTACAATTGTTATGTGATCTGCTGTGATTGGCAGCGGGCCGGTACAGTGATCAGCCATCGGTTGTGCATGGTGGACACAGCCAGTGACAGATCCCACCACAGTGTGACCCCACAGCTGCGCACAAGGCGCGTTCCAGGAGGACATCAAATGAGGTCCACCCACAACAACAAAAGTCCCGCCCAATGGTCATTTGACCATAGGCTGGGCAGAAAGTGGTTAATGTGGTGTTTTGTATGTAAGTTTAGGCTTGTTTTACATGCATTACCATTCATCTTTATGTAATGTGGTTTTGCTTGAAAAAGAACCACAGATGATTCAAGCACCTTAATTTACTACAATACAATCACTAAGCAGGAACATGCATCCCAATCAGCTTATATATCGTACTCATATCTGACATCCACCTCAGTGGATCAACAGGATGTACCCGATGCAGCAAACAGATCTGCACGTCCTGACCACCCACTTTCCTTACTTTCCTGTACCCTCTCCAAACTGTCCTTTGCGATGTGGGGCGATTAAGCTCATGTGGGGGATGCGTTTCGAGTGAGTCATGTCAGTCCAAACAAACTGTAGGGTTCTCTGGCCCACTTTTATTAAACAAACTTAAAGAAGACACTCCCTTAAGTCAATATTTCTCCCATACAGGTGTTTCAGCACCACAAAACATTATCAGCAAACAGTTAATGCTAATCCACCTGGCCCTCTCTTTAGCAGCACCTCTGCTCTTCTTACCAGTTCCACTGACTGTATCACTTGGCTCTCCCAGCTCTCTTGGTTGGCTCAGCCTTGGTTACAACACCTTGATGCACAGGCACACTCCTGGCCTCTAGGTAGGGATTCTCCTGCCACTCCGGGCTCTTTCACGCCTCTGAGACTTAGGTTCCTTCAGTCCCATGGGCTTGCATAGTTGTCCCAGCCAACTCAGTCTACCAGACCGTCTCTCGGTCTCCCAGATTCACATTTTTTTCCCCAGTATTCTCAGTCCCATTGACATAGAACCCCTCCAGCATGGAGTGTAGTCTCTCAGAGAGAGCACATCAGTCTCCAGACAGGATCACACACACTTGTCTTCACACAGAGCCTGTGTCTCAAAATGGGAGCCCTGAGCTATGCTTAACACTAAAATCCCTGCATCTACAGACATCCACGATCTAACACTAAGCTATCTAGCTCTGTAAAGAAGAAATCAATATACATACCTTTTCTGAAGCCGATCCAACCCAATCCCACACTGAGCTGTCAGCTAGGGGAGGGGCCAGGACAGAGCTGAGCTGGGAGAAGCATATACCCCTCAGCACGCCGATCGGCGGTTTTTAAAGAGCTTTTATTGTTTGGTGCACAGTAGCACCAGGAAAATGTGAGTACCCCTTTGTGGGAAGTGGCTTTTTATTAAATAAAAATCGTTTAACAGAATTACGCTATATAGTCTCTCTTTACTTTATGGTATGATGTCTATGGAGCCATATTAACCCAGACTGGAGATCGCATCTAGCTTGCTATACAGAGCCCAGGGGGTGGCTCCACAGCGTGATTTGACACAGCTAATCACTGTGTCACACGCTCTAAGGTGAGCGCAATCACTTTGGGGGGTCACCGAGGCACACCACGGTATGTTTTGTGACACTTGAACTCAGCACGCTGGATGATTTGAACATTTAATATCTTTTTTGGACACGGATATACACAGAAATATTTTTTTTTGGATATTGTGGACACTGTTATAAGAATTTTTTTGGGTGATATTTCACCGAAAGAGATTGCATTAATTGATTTAAGGTTCACTGGGCACTTATATGTAAATCAATTTTAGATTTCAATAGAATATTTGCATGTTGCACTTTATGTGAGTTATTGCACGTTTTTACTAACTTATACATATATTATATGCACAGTAATGTATGATTATGTGTTGGAATAATTATTTATATGCACATTGCACTTAGGAAGAATTGCGTATATATATATATATATATATATATATATATATATATATATATATATATATATATATATATATATATATATATATATATATATATATATATAGATATAGATATAGATATAGTTTATCCTATATTGTGTTGTGCACATTGTACTTAGGAAGAATTGTGTGTAAACACACACACACATATATATATATATATATATTTGTTTTTTATTTTTTATTCTATGTGAATTTTGGGAATATCATTTTGTATGATATACACTTAAGCGCAGCGCAATTTTTTATTTACATTTATCTGCACGGTCATGAATACGTGATCTGCGTTTGCTGCTAGGTATCTATATTTATGTTTGGTTTTCACTGGGCATTGGATTATTGTGGCTCGCAAGACGTTTTGCCTTTGTTTTAGGCTTTCTTTCAAGACCTGGAAACCCTCCCAAAACATTTTAAAACCTTCAAGCTCCAGGCTCCAGTCCGGGAATACAAAACCCAGCGAATACTGAAAAACCATTCTTCTCTGCACAGAAACAATAATCTTGAACTTCATACTATGCCTGCTTAGTGCAAATCCTGTGTTATTCCTATGTTCATTTCCTAAACTCACACTGTGGCAGAGGCTAGCACTGTCACTCCCTGTTTACACAAAATTCAGTTATGTTAGGGGGTGCAGGTGGGTCTCTTACTCTCTTTCTCAGTTTCTTCCATAACCAGTTATGGACTTTAGCATACAATGTACAGCCAAAAAAACAGTACACAGGCGTATGTCACGTCTTGTCTCATTATCCCCCGGCCGTGTTGTAGCTACTAGGTTTTATTCATATGCAGATCAAGACAGATCTGCATATGATGTTGTTTAAACCAACCATACAAATTCATATAATGTTTTATAAATGGAATTTTTATTGAATTTGGTATTAACATGTATATATCATTTTTTGTGCTTTGAATAAATTAGGGAAAGTTTTTAAATCCATTTCAGTTTGTTTCTGTCTGCATCTCCTTGGGGAGATTTATCCTCATTTTTTGTCCTGGAAACACAACAGGAAGTGAAAGAAAGAAGCCCAAAGTAAGCATATCATTTTTCAGGTGTCACCAGAACAGGGTTCCCAATTACAATATTTTCCCCCACCTTCAGTTTTAGTGACAACTGTAAAACTTTGTATTTGACATAATTTTCGGTCTTGCTGACAAGGGTTAGGGTTCATGTACACAGAGCAACCTTTTCTGAACGCTGGTTTAGCAGCAGTTATGAGCGTTTGAGGATAGAAGCGGTTTTTGAAGATAACCTCAGGAGACCCTCAAAAAAATGCCCACAATGCATGAAAAACAAGTAAATTATTAACAATTTCAGCCATTCTGTGAGAGAAGAGAGAAGCAGCAGAGAGAAGGGAGTGCTTGTAGATAGCTGTATTATTTTTTGTGTTTTCACTATGGATCCCATCATGAGCATGTATGAGGAAATGCTCCTAATGTTGCAGAGGCTCCGAAGATGTAGAAAATTGTGTGAGAGGACCAGAGTTCATCACTACTGGACTCATCCATTGATGCAGGCAACAGCATGTGCTGAAATTTGTGTATTTAACCACATGCCGACCGGGTCATAGCCAAAAGGCAGCTGCAGAGCGGTCGGCTTATTCTGGGAGGACGTCCATGGACATCCTCCCAGAATCCTGCTCCCCCGGGAATGGACCTGGCACATCGCGGATCATGGAAAATGGGCGCTGACAGCGGGCGTTTACCACGTGAGCGCTCCGTCAAATGACGGAGCGATCACTTCTAAACAAACCGGCGTCACGTCTGGTTCCTCTCTCCCCTCCCCGTACCAATTGGTACAGTGCAAAGGGAGAGGGGAGAGATCAGTGGCAGTAGCGCTGTGGGCTGGATGTGTAGTGCCCACAGCGCTGCTCTGTGCCCAATCCAGCCATCCATGGTCACAGAAGTACTCATCCATCCCATCCATGCACACAGAAGTAATCATCCATCCATCCCATCCATGCTCACAGAAGTACTCATCCATCCATATCCATGCTCAGAAGTACTCATCCATCCATACTCATCCATGCTCAGAAATACTCATCCATCCATCCCATCCATACTCATCCATGCTCAGAAGTACTCATCCATCCATCCCATCCATAGTCATCCATGCTCAGAAGTACTCATCCATCCATCCCATCCATGCTCAGAAGTACTCATCCATCCATCCCATCCATGCTCAGAAGTACTCATCCATCCATCCCATCCATACTCAGAAATACGCATCCATCCACCCCACCCATGCTCAGCAATACTCATCAATACTCATTCATCCATCCTTAGCAATACTCATCCATCCATACTCGGCAATACTCATCCATCCTCAGCAATATTCATCCATCCATCCATGCTCAGCCACCTATACTCAGCCATACTCAGCAATACTCATTCATCCAGCCATACTCAGCCATACCCACCCAGCCATACTCAGCCATCCACATTCATGGCTCAACCATGCTTAGCCATCCCCATCCACAGCTTATCCATGCCACATCAGTTCACATCCATGCCACTACAGTGCCTCAAAGTGTACTAGGTAGTCAAATTAGCTTTGACATTTATGCCCCTAGAACACTCGATGGTGCTCCCTGCATGTTGGACCTCTCTATGTGGCCAGGCTGTGTAAAAGTCTCCCAAATGTGGTATTGCCGTACTCAGGAGGAGTAGGAGAATCTATTTTGGGGTGTAATTTTTGCCATGTACATGCTATGTGTTAGAAATATTGTATATATGGACTTCTTTCCACATTTTCCAAAAACTTGTAGAAAAAAAATGACATGTTCAAAAGACTTGATATGCCTCATAGATTATACATTGGGTTATTTTCTTTCCAAAATTGGGTCATTTTTGGGGCATTTCCATTGTCCTGGTGCTCCAGGACCTTCAAAAGTGTAAGAGGTAGTCAAGAAATTAGATGTGTAATTTATGCCCCTAGAATGCCTGATGGCGCTCCCTCAATGTTGGGCCTCTGTATGTGGTCTCGCTGTTTAAAAGTCTCACACATGTGGTATCGCCATACTTAGGAGTAGTAGAATGTATTTTGGGGTTGTAACTTGTGGTATGCATATGCTCTGTGTGAGAAATAACCTGATAATTGTGAAAAAAAAAAAATCTTGATTTTGCAAAGAATTGTGGGAAAAAATTACAACTTCAAAAAACTCACCATGCCCCTTTCTAAATACCTTGGAATGTCTACTGTCCAAGAAAGGGGTCATTTGGGGGGTATTTGTACTTTCCTGGCTTGTTAGGGTCTCAAGAAATGAGATAGGCCGTCAGTACTTTAGGTGTGATCAATTTTTAGTGATTGGCACCATAGTTTGTGGACTCTATAACTTTCACAAAGACCAAATAATATACACCGATTTGGATTATTTTTACCAAAGATATGTAGCAGTATAAAATTTGGCCAAAATTTATGAAGAAAAATTCTTAATTTGCAAAATTTTATAACAGAAACAAAGAAAAATGTATTTTTTTTTTTTACAGAATTTTCGGTCTTTTTTCATTTATAGCGCAAAAAATAAAAAACCCAGCGGTGATTAAATACCACCAAAAGAAAGCTCTATTTGTGTGAAAAAAGGACAAACATTTCATATGGGTACAGTGTTGCATGACTGAGTAATTGTCATTCAAAGTGTGAGAGCACCGAAAGCTGAAAATTGGTCTGGTTAGGAAGGGGGTTTAAGTGCCCAGTTGTCAAGTGGTTAAAACCTTTTTAGATGTTCAAAAATTATCAGAATTTTTTTCCCTTGTAATAACGCTTAAAAACGCAAACAGGCATAAATGCAGTTTGCTGCAGTTACAAGCATTTGGCTGATCATTTTAATCACCCCTGCCCAGTGTTAAGTGGTTTGTCTAATCCATGTAAACTTATTCTTCTGGAGAGCTTGAGCTTGTGAAAAACAACAGACCTGATGGCCAGATAACCAAACGAAAATAGAAGAAAGAAAGCTTAAAAAAGAAAAAAAGTAATGCCGCCATCATATCTAAGAATTGGTAAGCTGCAATATAATTTATGTTTGTTTTTGGGTTTAATACTGCTTGAAAGTGGTTGTAAACCCTAACATATATCCAGTAAAGTGACTGGTCTTAGGTGATATACAAAGATGAAACAAATCCTCCTCTTTAAGTTGTACCTGTTAATCTACAGTCTTCTCTACAGCCATTCAAAATGCAGAATTTATAAAGTTTGTATGAGCTGTCAGAAATAAGCGGGCAGAGAGTTGAAGTTACACTCTTCAGAGCTCCGTGAGGAGAGCTCTGAAAGTTGATTGGAGGGAAGAGACACACCCCCCTTCACACAGCACACAGGAACAGAGCTGAGGTTGTCAATCAGGTCCTTCCCCGTCACTATATAGAGAGATATGCTTTGTTCATATTTCATGTCTGAGGTTTACAACCATTTTAAATTACGTTCAGAATCCTTAAATACTGGCATATTCCTCAATCAGATGTTTGCTATTTCCTTTATGTTTTACAGATCTAACTTAAAGAATCTCACTTTCTTCATTCAGTTGCACATATTTCTCCTCGATTTGTGAGGGTTTAAATGTTTTTTTTTTTTCCCGAAATTCTTCAAACAATTCCATCACTTCGGACGGGACATGTCCAGCCTCTTCATTACTTCTGTTTCCCTCCCTTTCTGACTGGGCTACATGTTGTGAAGTAAATTTGCTAGGATGGTTGTGCTTGCACCATTTTTTACTTGGTGCTAAATTTATTATAGTAATTTTCACCAATTTCTTAAATTTGGCACAATCGGTCAAAGGTTCTGTGGTAAATTTACCTGTGCTGTGACATTTCGCCTGCAAAGGAAAACCTGATTTTAGAATCTCAAATTCTCTTCTGGAATTCATTACTGCAGAGGTCAGTGATGGCTTGGTTTGAAGCTTTTTAAAAACATTTAATAACATTAATGTCCACAGTCTGGGCACAGATGAACTTTAAGCTTACAACGCACTATTACTGTAATTGTCAGATGCAGAAATCACAGTGCCCATCAAGTAAGTTGTTGTGTTCTGAGCTGGCAGAAAAAAGGACCATGCAATGCATTTAATGGGCTGAAGCCCTGCAAACTTAGCAGAAACTACAGCAATAAATATTATATACACATGACAAAATACATAGATAAAAGGAAAAAGTATGTGTCTTTCACAAGTGCAAGTATTTAAGTTGTATTCCAAACACACAAAGGCCTTTCACTTTTTTTTTTTTTTTTTTTTGACCTTTGTGGATTTTCCTTCCGGTTATCTGGTAACCTTTCATGTGATGGTGCTGCCTAATCTTAAACTCTGTTTTAAAGAGCCTCTGGTAATAAATCATTAAAATGTAGAATGCTGTTAACTAGATAAAGCTGGGTACACATTGGCCGGAAAATTCCTGCGGAACTGGCTGACTTTCAGTCAGTGTGTACAGCAGTTGTACACGCTGACAGAAGCCAGTCCAAAGCCTGGTACACACAGGCTGAATATTGGCCGGTGTACAGCATCCTGTCTGGGTTCTGTCCAACGGGCATGGTGGAAAAACAGCATCTGATCAGCGCTTGTAGCCAATGGCTGTGAGCGATGACCAGTGTGTTCTAGCCGGGGGGGGGGTTTGTATAATTAGTACAGAGAGCTCCTCAGATTTTTTTTTCATACAGCCTGCTGGGTTGAACGAAAAAAAAAGATAAAAAACAACTTACCATGTGTACCAGGCTTTACGACCGGCTTTTGTCCACGGGACATGCTAGAGAACCAGCATCCAATCAGCACTTGCAGCCAATGGTGGCGAGCGCTGATCAGTGTATTCCGGCAGGGGCAAGGGCGAGTCCTCCCGTCAGAATACAATAGCACAGCGGAGGAATATAGCTGCACCAACGCGATCTGTCAATTGTTTTGTTTTTTTTCGTTTATCCGCTGGGTTGAATAAAAAAAAAAAAAAAAAATAACCTTGCAGTGGGCTTTATGTTTGAATGCACTACTCTTTCCATCAAATTAAGCACCACAAAATAACTTTGTTTGTCTGAATGTACAGAAGTGAGAAAATTGCATATCACAGAATCAATACATTTTATTTAAATAAATGATAGGCTTTAATGTGAAATGTGATCAGATCACATACCTTTCATGGCTGCATGACATGGTGACTGGTGTGGGGATTATGACCTGAGGCTTATGGTCAGCTTTCTCCTGTCCAAGCAGGTAGACAAGATGAAGTTCAGACGAGCCCAAAATCTGTAAATCGTGCCAGTTTCTCACTGAGAAAACAAAATATTCCTTTAACATGGCAACTTAGTCATTTGATACATTGATACACTGATACATTTAGACCCAGCGCTAAAAATAGTGCCTGAAAAGCGACTCTCAAGCCACCCCAGTGTGAAAGCCCGAGTGCTTTCACACTGGAGTGGTGCGATTGCAGGACGGGAAAAAAAGTCCTGCAAGCAGCATCTTTGGGGCGGTGCGAGAGCGATGTATACACCGCTCCCGCCCATTGAAATGAAATTAATAGCCTGCAAAGCATTTCGGCAGCGCCGCAACACGGGCGCTAATAACCCTTTCTTTGGCCGCTAGTGGGGGTTAAAAGCACCCAGCTAGCGGCCTAAAACTAGTGGCGCTTTACCACTAACGCCCGCACCTACATCTGGTAATTGTTTTTTTTTGCCTCTAAATGCTCCTCAATCTTAGCCTGTGTCCATGCACACATAGGCGTTTAGAAGCTTTTAGAGACAGGGGCATTTAGAGAAAAAACCCCTACTGCCAGCGCATCCAGGAGCAGCAGCGTTTTGATAGAAAAAAAGCTTGAGTATAAACACAAATAAACGTGTCTGAACATGCGTTAACGATAGGCACGTCAAGCTCTTGAGCATTCATTAATTTTAATGGCCAGAATAAATGACTATTCTGGCAAATGAAATAATTTAATGCCCAAGCGATTGACGCACCAAAATGCATTCAGACGCATTTATATGCGTCAAGCTTTTTTTCTGCCAAAATGCTACTGCAAAGAGGAAAGGCATTTAGGAGAGTTTGGCAAACACCCTGTGCCTTACTGTCAAGAAAAAGCAGCTTAACACAGAAACAAGCTCTCTTAATCAATATTACCTATTTTCAATGCTTATGCTACTAGCCTTAGTAAATAGACAGGAAGGCATATTATATTTACTGGTTTTGAACTTTTATTTACATTTCTGCAGTTGCTTCCTGGTCTCTGGCCTAGGCCAAAATTATGCTATACATCTCAGGAGTCTTCATGGGCATTTTTTTTCCTTTCATTTGGATGAGGGGAGAAGGGGCTTTCTCAGCTAAGCATGCCCTCCCTGCATTCCTGAGCTAAGGGCTGATGGATTCCATGAATCATCTGCCCTTACTTCAGATGCCCAAGGCTAGAAATGCTAGGAAGTGATTTGTCAACAATTAAAGCATGGAGATATGGATGGATCGGCGAGTCTGCTTTGAATAATAAAAAATAATGAAATAACCTTTTCAGTTTGTGGTGCTTCGACACAATTTATTTCTGCTTTAAATTTCCATGTGTCCTGATACTTTAAATAGATCTTTGGGCCAAGGTGGCCCAAATGAAGTATTTCCAATGCGGCCACTGTGAATGCTGTATCATACTGTACTGCCACAGTATTTGCACACATATTTAAAGGCATTGTACACTTTCAAGTATTAGTGTAGTTATATTCACTTGCCTTACGTTGTATTGATGGGCTCACATGTTGTGACTGCAGTTTGTAGTTACATGGCTGATCAAGTCCTCTATGACCATACAGTAATCCACCTCAGTTGTCTCTATTCTGTAAAGGGACAGGTAACTTTTTGTTCCGGATCACATAGCATCCAGTCCAAACCTTGCCATTTCTTTGTGCTCCATCACAAATACATAGGAGTGCTAATGTGATGAAACACTTATCTTCATTGGTCTGTCGGCTTGTAGCTTTGTCAGAGCTAATTACTGTTAAGCTCTCACCTACAGAACACTTCAATGAAAGACCTAGAGATTGTGAGATATAAAGCTTCTTCACAGAAAGTGTCAGTTCCTAGACTACAGACTGAGGTCATGCATTAAACACCTGTGCAGTGCCATGTAGCATGTCTCATGTTTAACCACTTCCCTACCCGCATATGATGTCCACAGATGGGATCTCCCATCCTGGGTGGACATCATATGACGGCCTCGGGCTCCCGGCCGTCTAGGGGCGCACGCCCGCGCCTGCCGCATTGCTCGGGACCCGATGCATGTGCCCGGCGGCCGCGATGTCCGCCGGGCACCCGCGATTGCCCGTTAACTGGGCCAGACCGTGGATCTGTGTGTGTAAACACACAGATCCACGTCCTGTCAGGTGAGAGGAGAGTGATCTGTGTTCCCAGTACAGCGGAACACTGATCGGTCTCCTCCCCTTGTACGTCCCCGCCCCCTACAGTTAGAAGCATTCCCTAGGAAACACATTTAACCCCTTGTGTCCCCCTAGTGGTTAACCCCTTCACTGCCTGTCACATTTACACAGTAATCAATGCAATTTTATAGCATTGATCGCTGTATAAATGTGAATGGTCCCAAAAATGTGTCAAAAGTGTCCGATGTGTCCGCCATAATGTCGCAGTCACGAAAAAAAATCGCGATCGCCGCTATTACTAGTAAAAAAAATAAATAAATAATTTTTTTTTTTTTTAAATGCCATAAATCTATACTGTATTTTGTAGACGCTATAACTTTTGTGCAAACCAATCAATATACGCTTATTGCAATTTTTTTTACCAAAAATATTTAGAAGAAGAATACGTATCGGCCGAAACTGAGGAAAAAATTTGTTTTTTTTAAAAAAATTGGTATATTTATTATAGCAAAAAGTAAAAAATATTGTGTTTTTTTTCAAAATTGTCGCTCTTCTTTTGTTTATAGCGCAAAAAATAAAAACCGCAGAGGTGATCAAATACCACCAAAAGAAAGCTCTATTTGTGGGGGGAAAAAAGGACGTCAATTTTTTTTGGGTACAATGTCGCACGACCACGCAATTGTCGTTTAAAGTGCGACAGCGCTGAAAACTAAAAATTGGTCTGGGAAGGAAGGGGGTGAAAATGCCCTGTATTGAACCGGTTAAACACAAACAACTGCTCACAAGGGAATGCAAAGATTTACTCAACTATAGCCTGTGTGTACAAGGCAACAAATGACACCATGAAACTACATGATCAATACACATATTTTGCAGGTTAACACCTTTCCGCCCAGCCTATAGCAGAATGACGGCCGGGCAGGGGCTTTACTATCCTATTAGAAAGTGGTTGGGAGTATGTATCCCATGGGACTTTAAATGAAAGCATGACCTGATGTGGTCATGCGTTTCCATCCCTGTACTAGTCTAAGAGAAAAGGGTGGGACTTTAAATGAATAGCGTGAATGCTCAAAAACAAAAATCGATGAACAACTAGGAAAATTTTTATTCAATTCATAACAATATAACATGCATAAATATATATCAATCATAAATGGAAAGAAATATTGGCAATAATAGCAGCAATTATACATGATTGTATGAATACAGAAATTCTCCATGGTACACCAATTAGATATTATTACACAACCATGTATTCAAGAGTATACACCCAAAGCCTCCAAAGGTTCCAAATAAAAATTAGAAATGCATGACGCTGGTAAAAAACGCGACAATGGTAGCTCTACGCGTTTCGTGGCTGTTGTGCCACTCGTCAGGAGCAAGCGCGTATCTTATCTAGGATAAAAAATAAAAAATAGGTCTGGTAAGTATATACATGAAACAAAGGTGGGGTAATGAAAAAGCCCCACACAAAGTACAGGCGATGGCCGGGCTGTATATGGCTTTCTGCCACCACCCTACAAATCAGAATGTGTAAGCATGTACTTTGTGTGGGGCTTTTTCATTACCCCACCTTTGTTTCATGTATATACTTACCAGACCTATTTTTTATTTTTTATCCTAGATAAGATACGCGCTTGCTCCTGACGAGTGGCACAACAGCCACGAAACGCGTAGAGCTACCATTGTCGCGTTTTTTACCAGCGTCATGCATTTCTAATTTTTATTTGGAACCTTTGGAGGCTTTGGGTGTATACTCTTGAATACATGGTTGTGTAATGATATCTAATTGGTGTACCATGGAGAATTTCTGTATTCATACAATCATGTATAATTGCTGCTATTATTGCCAATATTTCTTTCCATTTATGATTGATATATATTTATGCATGTTATATTGTTATGAATTGAATAAAAATTTTCCTAGTTGTTCATCGATTTTTGTTTTTGAGCATTCACGCTATTCATTTAAAGTCCCACCCTTTTCTCTGGGGCTTTACTATCCTGACTGGATGTCATATGACGTCCTTCGCATCGGGCCACTCGTGAGTGCCCCCAAGGGCGTGCAGTGCAGCAATCGGTGGTGCGCTGTGTCTCTTCGCATCACCAATCAGGGTAAAGAACCAATGATGTAGGCTCTTTACCATGAGATCAGCTGTGTCCAATCACATGCCGGTTATTGCCATTTTCTTTCCTCAGCGCTGTCAGTGTTTGAGGAAAGGAAAGCCAATAACCGGCTTTCCAGTTACAAGGGACATTTATACAGATAAACAGGGCACTGATCATCAGTGCCCTGATTATCAGTGCAGCCCCATCAGTCCAAAATATCAGTGTTCATCAGTGCAGCATATCAGTGTTCATCAGTGCAGCATATCAGTGTTCATCAGTGCAGCATATCAGTGTCCATCAGTGCAGCCTGATCGGTGTCCATCAGTGCAGCCTGATCGGTGTCCATCAGTGCAGCCTCATCAGTGCCGCCTCATCAGTGCCCATCAGTGCCGCCTCAACAGCGCCCATCAGTGCCGCCTCAACAGCGCCCATCAGTGCCGCCTCAACAGCGCCCATCAGTATAATAGAAATGGAAAAAAAGGTTGGTTTTTTTTTTTTTTTTTTTTACATTTTTTGTCTTTTTTCATATGTTTATTAATAAAATAAAAAAATCCAATGGTGATTAAATAGCACCAAAAGAAAGCTCTACTTGTGTGAAAAAAAATGATAAAAATTTTATATGGGTACAGTGCTGCATGACCGCGCAATTGTCATTTAAAGTGTGACAGCGCTGAAAGCTGAAAATTGGCCTGGGCAGGAAGGTGGTGAAAGTACCCTGTTTTGAAGTGGTTAAGAAAAACAAGGTGCAGGTAGGAAGATGTATGTCTTTAAATAATAGCTCTTTACCAATCGCCTAGGGATTCCTAGATTCCTAACATCATAATCTGCTAAAGGGAAAGAAGTATAGCCGTGGTTATTGATCCTAATCTACTCTTGTAAGTTACCATTATCAGAGACAAGAAATCACTCACTGTATCCACGGAGGATATCATGGCTAAGTTTCAAGCCAATTTCAATTACCACTTACTTATTAAAACACATGCATGAGCTGTCTTCACATGGACAATCTCCCAATGTGTCCCTAGACCCTGAAAGCCTTGTCACTCTCGCTGAAGTAAAGTAAAACATAGGGGCTCTGCCTGTATATGAGTGTTTTGGGGACTGGGGATCAGCACAACCAAGCTCCAACTTTTCTCCAACCTACAAGAAAACTTTAGCACTTACGTGGGAACATGGAAACCCATCTAGATGATTGGGGGAATTTAATTACAGCTAGACTAGTGCAATCAACTTAAGTACAATTTGATATTGTGCAACTGCATGTCTTATATGTCTGATTTGTGGCCTCAAGTCAAAAAGTCAAAAGTATCTTTTGACTAGGGATGAGCCGAACACCCACCCCCTGCCCCCCCCCCCCCCCCCCCCCGCAGCAGAACATGCGAACAGGCAAAAAATTTGTCAAAACACATGAACACCGTTAAAGTCTATGGGACACGAACATGAATAATCAAAAGTGCTCATTTTAAGGCTTATATGCAAGTTATTGTCATAAAAAGTGTTTGGGGACCTGGGTCCTGCCCCAGGGGACATGTATCAATGCAAAAAAAAGCTTTAAAAACGGCCGTTTTTTTCGGGAGCAGTGATTTTTTTAATGCTTAAAGTGAAACAATAAAAATGAAATATTCCTTTAAATATTGTGCCTGGGGGGTGCCTATAGTATACCTATAGTGGCGCATTTTTCCCGTTTTTAGAACAGTGCCACAGCAAAATGACATTTCTAAAGGATAAATTGTCATTTAAAACTGATCGCGGTTGTAATGAATTGTCGAGTCTTGGCAATATGGATAAAACTCATTGAAAAAAAGAGCATGGGATCTCCCCCTCAGTCCATTACCAGGCCCTTTGGGTCTGGTATGAATATTAAGGGGAACCCGGAACCAAAATTGAAAAAAAAAAAAAAATTGCCTGGGGGTCCCCTTAAAATCCTTACCAGGCCCTTCGGGTCTGATAGGGAAATTAAGGGGAGCCCTTCGCTAATGGTCTGGTATGGATTTTGGGGGGGACCCCTACGCCATTTAAAAAAAAAATTGGCGCAGGGTTCCCCTTAAAATCCATACCAGACCTTTTTTAAAATTTGGCGCAGGGTTCCCCTCCCATGCTCTTTTTTAAAATTAGTTTTATCTATATTGCCAGGATCCGACAATTCATTACAGCCGCGTTTAGATTTAAATGACAGTTTTCCTTTAGAAATGTCATTTTTCTGTGGTACTGTTCTAAACTGTTCTAAAGTGGCGCATTCTAAAAATGCGCCACTTTACATGCATACTATGGACACCCCAGGCACGACATTTAAAGGAATATCTAAATTTTTATTGTTTCACTTTAAGCATTAAAAAAAAAAAACTGTTCCCGAAAAAACGACCGTTTTTAAAAAAAAATTTTGCATTGATACATGTCTCCTGGGGCAAGACCCAGGTCCCCAAACACTTTTTATGACAATAACTTGCATATAAGCTTTTAAAATGAGCACTTTTGATTTTTCATGTTAGTGTCCCATAGACTTTAACGGTGTTCCAGCAGATTTCGAATTTGCCGCAAACACTGCATATTGTTCGCTGTTCGAGTTGAACTTACGTTCGACTCAAACATTGGGCTCATCCAACTACTTTTGACTGAAACTCTGAAGAGCACAAGTGATTCACAGATCACAAATAAAAATAAAAAAAAAGCCTGGTCTCCTTTCACAATACTGCTCTGTATTAGTCCCTGGCTAAACTAGAACCAAAAATATATGGACCCTTACTCTATTACCAACAATATGAATTTTCTTACATCCCTTCCTTTATCTTCTTTTTCTGCCATTACAGTCTACTCAGATTTGCCATCTAACTTAGGGCTACACTATCACACATCACCATTTCTCTGTGGTTCTGGATCACAATTTTGGATCACCACTACTACTACTTTAGTGGAAAAGGGTATATTATTTCATTGAATAAACTGTATAGTTAAAATGCATTGATATTTTACAGTATATAAGAAGCTACTCTCTATTTCTCTTCAGTGTTTTATGCTGTACATGTTCTATTCATTTTTCTTTCCATTCAGCTTTCTGTAGCTGAATGAGGTAAGCCTGTTTTTAATTTAGTGTATATGTCTAGATGTTTATTCTGCTGACCTTTCTCCCCATACAATAACGTACAGTAACACTGGTTTAGTGCACTTAGGACATATGATTTGGGAAAAGAAGGACAGAATCTGAAACTGCAAAAAGAGTGAATTGTGTTCACATTCTCAGGGAATGGATAGGCTCACTTTAACAGTGTGCAGGATTATAACCTTTCCTTTTGGGGATTTACTGTTTAAACAAAAAACAAAAACATTTGGTATAATAACTAGCTTTTCTATAAACTAAACAAACATATTGTTGTCTGAGATAGACTTAATGTTATGTTTGCCAGATGATATGCAGTGTACATTTAAGGGACGAAAAACTTCTGAAACAATGTGCCTCCCTGTTGTCTCCTAATCTTATGAGCACTGTTACATAAACCTGTATTAAAGAGCACCAACTGATAGCCATATGACAGTAAGTGCCTGTGTTGACTGGCTTTTGTTTGCTTCAGAACTGCTTCCCTCCCCATACAAGTCTATGGGAATACAGCTTCAGCTTGAAGCAAGTCAAATTCAGGTCACAAAGAGGTCAGATGCATCTGTCATTGAATTCTGAATTCTCAAACATATGTCAAAAACACATGCACAGCCGAAACCTCAGACACAGGTGCCTTTCTTGGCTGAAATTGCAGCTTATTAACCGATTCCCGCTCGGCCTATGGTCGATCAGGGTGGACGTCCTCCCAGATGGAGCCGTGCAACAGTGCGATTTGTCACTGGCTGTGTCCACCGGACACAAGCAATGACTGATCAGTGTACCAGCCCGCTGCTGGTACCATGTGACAGCTGTAACCAATCACAGCAGGTCACATGACAGTTGTAAACAATGGATGGCTTCCTTTTATGCCATCCATTGTGTACAATCGTGTTGCTAGCTGTGATTGGTCAGTGACCACATGGTACAGACTGGGCCAAACACTGCCCATCTGTGCCAGTACAATACTTGTATGTAGCAATTAAATTCATTACTATAAGCAAACATAATGTGTAAAAATAAAAAAATTATTCAGATTAGTACAATGTTACTATGGTAACATTATATTGCTCTGGTCAAAATTGTGTTTAAAAAAATTATATATTATAATAATATATATTATTTCTTTTCTTATACTGTCACCAGTCAGTGTCCCTGATCACCACCACACCCTTTATATAATGCTGCGGTACTGCACTGGTGATAGTATGTAAAATAATAAAAATAAAAAAATGTTTTATTTCTTTTTTCAAAAAAAAAATTATGCCAAAAAATTATAACTTCAAAAAACTTGACATGCCTCTCACTAAATACCTGGGTCTAAATTCCAAAAAGAGGTAATTTGGGGATTGTTTGCACAACCCTGACATTTTTGGGCCTCAAGAAATGATAGGCCATCAGTACATAAGGATTGATACATTTTACATAGTTACATAGTAGGTGAGGTTGAAAAAAGACACAAGTCCATCAAGTCCAACCTATGTGTGTGATTATATGTCAGTATTACATTGTATATCCCTGTATGTTGCGGTCATTCAGGTGATTATCTAATAGTTTCTTGAAGCTATCAATGCTCCCCGCTGAGACCACTGCCTGTGGAAGGGAATTCCACATCCTTGCCGCTCTTACAGTAAAGAACCCTCTACGTAGTTGAAGGTTAAACCTCTTTTCTTCTAATTTTAATGAGTGGCCACGAGTCTTGGTAAACTCTCTTCTGCGAAAAAGTTTTATCCCTATTGTGGGGTCACCAGTCTGGTATTTGTACATTGAAATCATATCCCCTCTCAAGCGTTTTCAGATATATACCATAGTTTGTGGATGCTTTAACTTTCCTACAGACTAAATAATATCCCAGGAAGCAAGCAATTGTGCTGCAAGTTTGAAAATGACTTGCTAAGCTCTTGCTAGACTTGCCAGGCTTCAAAACTTTGTTGCACAATTGCAGCAAGTCCACTTTGCATGACTCCAGATCAACTTTTGACTGAATGTTCATGCTGTAGACTTGCAGAGCTCTTGCTGTAGACTCACTACTGCAACTTTACTCTTGCTAGAGACCTGCCACGCAAGTTTGCTACACATTGGAAAAATGTCAACTAGAACTTGCGCTTCAAGTGCTCTGCAAGTGTACAATTCGGCAGTGAAAATGTGCAGCAAGTTAACAGACTTACAGTTCAACACTGCCACAAATTTGTGACAAGTTAGCCTTGCTATCTGGGATACACTGATTTGGGTTATTTTCACCAAAGAAATGTAGCAGAATATATTTTGGCCTAAATTCACAAAGAATAATTATTTATTTACAAAATTTTATAACAAAGAAAATGTGTTATTTTTTTTCAACATTTTCGGTATTTTAGCAAAAAATAAAAAACCCAGAGATGATTAACCAGTTGCGGACCAGCCGCCGCAGTTTTACATGCACAGCAGGCACAGATAGCAGGATAGCAGGCACGCGCTCCGCGAGTCCGACCGCGGGTCTCGTGGACTCGAAGTCCGCGGGAATACCCGCCATCGTCTCACGGAGAGGAAGAACTTGTTTACATCAGCATTTCCCCGTTCTGCCTAGTGACAGGACACTGATCACCGCTCCCTGTAATCGGGAGCGGTGATCAGTGTCGTGTCACACATAGCCCATCCCCCCCACAGTTAGAATCACTCCCTGGCACACACTTAACCCCTGCAGTGCCCCCTCCTGGTTAACCCCCTCACTGCCAGTCACATTTACACAGTAATCAGTGCATTTTTAAACCCACTGATCGCTGTATAAATGTGAATGGTCCCAAAATAGCGCCAAAAGTGTCCGATCTGTCCGCCATAATGTCGTAGTCACGATAAAAATCGCTGATCGCCACCATTACTAGTAAAAAAAAAAAAAATGATTGATGAAAATACCATAAATCTACCCCCTATTTTGTAGACGTTATATAACTTTTGCGCAAACCAATCAAACGCTTATTGCAATTTTTTTACCAAAAATATATAGAAGAATACGTATAGACCTAAACTGAGGAAAAAAAAAGTTTTTTATATATTTTTTGGGGATATTTATTATAGGAAAAAGTAAAAAATATTGCTTTTTTTCAAAATTGACGCTCTTATTTTGTTTATAGCGCAAAAAATAAAAACCGCAAAGGCGATCAAATACCACCAAAAGAAAGCTCTATTTGTGGGAAAAAAAGGACGTCAATTTTGTTTGTGTACAACATTGCAATTGTCAGTTAAAGCGACGCAGTGCCAGATCGAAAAAAAAAGCTCTGGTCAGGAAGGGGGTAAATTCTTCCGGGGTTGAAGCGGTTAAATACAACCAAAAGAAAGCTATTTGTGCGAACAAAATTATAAAAATGCAGTTTCGGTACAGTGATGCAACACCGCGCACAATTGTCATTCAAAGTGCGACAGCGCTGAAAGCTGAAAATTGGCCTGGGCAGAAAGGGGGTATATGTGCCCAGTATTGAAGTGGTTAAGAGTGGGAGGATCTGGTAAAGCAGAAATTCAGTTTAACCACTTGACCACTGGGCACTTAAACTAATAGCAAGACCAATTTTCAGCTTTTGGATGACAATTACTCAGTCATGCAACACTGTATCTATATGAAATTTTTGTCCTTTTTTTCACACAAATAGAGCTTTCTTTTGGTGGTATTTAATCACCTCTGGGTTTTTTGCACTATAAAAGAAAAAAGACCGAAAAATCTGTAAAAAAATGCATTTTTCTTAGTTTCTGTTATAAAATTTTGCAAATTAGTAATTTTTCTTCATATATTTTGGCCAAAATTTATACCGCTACATATCTTTGGTAAAAATAACCCAAATCGGTGGATATTATTTGGTCTTTGTGAAAGTTATAGAGTCCAAAAGCTATGGTGCCAATCTCTGAAAATTGATCACACCTGAAGTACTGACGGCCTATCTAATTTCTTGAGACCCTAACAAGCCAGAAAAGTACAATTACCCCCCAAATGACCCATTTTTGGAAAGAAGACATTCCAAGGTATTTAGAAAGATGCATGGTGAGTTTTTTGAAGTTGTCATTTTTTCCCACAATTCTTTGCAAAATCAAGTTTGTTTTTTTTTTTTACAAAATTGTCATATTAGCAGGTTATTTCTCACACACCGCATATTCATACCACAAATTACACCCCAAAACACATTCTGCTATTACTCCCGAGTACGGCGATACCATATGTGTGAGACTTTTACACAGCGTGGCCACATACAGAGGCCCAACATGCACGGAGCACCTTCAGGCGTTCTGAAGCACCCAGGCCAATTCTGACATTTCTCTCCTACGTGTAAAAATCATCATTTATTAGCTAGAAAATTACATAGACCCCAAAACATTATACATGTTTTTTTTAGCAAAGACCCTAGAGAATACAATGGCGGTCATTGCAACTTTTTATCTCACGCGGTATTTGTGCAGCAATTTTTTTAACGCGTTTTTTGGGAAAAAAACAGTTTTGTGCTTTAAAAAAAAAAAACAAAACAGTAAAGTTAGCCCAATGCTTTTGCATAACATGAAAGATGAAGTTACGCCGAGTAAATAGATACCCAACATGTCACCTTTCAAAATTGCACGCGCTTGTGGAATGGTGCCAAACTTCGCTACTCAAAAATCCCCATAGGCGACGCTTTAAAAATTTTTACTGGTTACATGTTTTGAGTTACAGAGGAGGTCTAGGGCCAAAATTATTTCTCTCGCTCTACCGATCGCACCGATACCTCACATGTGTGGTTTGAACACCGTTTTCATATGTGGGCGTTCGCTTCTGCATGCGAGCACACGGGGACAGGGGCGCTTTAAAAAATTTTTTTTTTTTATTGTTCATTTTACTTTATTTTAGTTTGATGCTTTTTTCAAAAAAAAAAATTTTGGACCTATTTTATTCCTATTACAAGGAATGTAAACATCCCTTGTAATAGGAATATGGCATGACAGGTCCTCTTTACAGAGAGATATGGGGTCAATAAGACCCCACATCTCACCTCTAGGCTGGGAAGCCTGAAATAAAAAAAAAAAGATCCTGGCTTCGATCGTAGCGGTGAGCCGGTAAAAGCACCGGAGGGGGGACGTCCCCTCTCGCCTCCCGTAAGAGCGATAAAGCAGTGGAAGAGCCGCTATGATCGTTCTTATGGTGTAGGGAATCGCTGGCTGAAAAAGCTGATATCTGAATGATGCCTGTAGCTGCACCCATCATTCAGATATCCCCACACAAAGTCAAGAACGTCGTATGACAGCCGGCGGGCAGGAAGTGGTTAAAACGCATTTTTTTTTTTTTTAACACAAAGTTGTCCATTTATACAATATTTCTAACACATAGCATGTACATACCAAAAATGACACCCCAAAATAGATTCTCCTACTCCTCCTGAGTACGGTGATACCACATGTGTGAGACTTCCACAGCCTGGCCACATACAGGGGCCGAGTACAGCCGGGTATGGCTGAGCATGGCAGGGCATGGCTGAGCATGGCAGGGCATGGCTGGGTATGGCAGAGCATGGCGGGGTATGGCAGAGCATGGCGGGGTATGGCAGAGCATGGCGGGGTATGGCAGAGCATGGCGGGGTATGGCAGGGTATCACCGAGTATGACTGGCTATGGCTGGGTATCACAGAGTATGACTGGGTATGGCTGGGTATTGCAGAGTATTGCGGGGTATTGCAGAGTATTGCGGGGTATTGCAGAGTATTGCGGGGTATTGCAGAGTATTGCGGGGTATTGCAGAGTATTGCGGGGTATTGCAGAGTATTGCGGGGTATTGCACAGTGTTGTGGGGTATTGCAGAGTATTGCACAGTATTCTGGGGCATTGCAGAGTACTGCAGGGCATTAGGGATGGCTGAGCATGGATGGATGGATGGATGGCTGGATGTCACTGGTTAGCGCTGTGGGCACTACACATACAGCCCACAGCGCTACTGCCATCCATCCACCCCCCCTCTCCGCTCACAGTGTACCGATCGGTACACAGGAGGGGAGGAGAGGAACCGGCGTCATCTCATGACGGAGCGATCACATGGTAAACGGCCGCGATCAGCGGCCATTTACTGGGATCCGGGATACGCCGGGTCCTCTGGACCCGCCGGTCACGGATGTGTTCAGGTGCGCGCCCCAGGGGGCGCACGAGAGGGGAACTCTGGGAAGACGTCATATGACGTGATCCCAGAGTTAAGCAACCGCCCTGCTGCTGTCATTCGGCTATGGGCCGCTTGTAAAGTGGTTAAAAAAAACATTTGCAGAAAATACATACTATTTTTCTTCTACAGCAAAGGATTTTGACCTCCCCTTTACAAAATTGTTTACACTATACAATGAACTGCACATGTGGAGCTCAGTGTACAATTCCAAGTCCAATAAAGACATAAAGCGGATCTTCACTACAGCCGAGAACCAGAAACCAAAAACACTATTTAATTACATTTTTATATTCAAGGCAAACTCCCTCATCCTGATGACGCATACAGAAATGCGAAACGCGTAGAGGCTGCTGGGAGATAATTTCTGTCACTTCTTGCCAAGAACGAGAAGGAGGCTTGGAACTCACGCTGCTAAGAGGAAGTATAGGTTAAGATAGACTGACAGTCCCCACTCCACGTACGCGGCTGGATTAGCTTGGTGCCGGCTTAGAGGCACCTGAACATGTGAGTTCAATTGTGTGTTTTTTAACTTTTTTAATAAAAGCATAGTTACATACTACACCATGATGGCTATCTTTATGTTTCATGAGAACCAATAGAGCAAGAGGCACTAGTACACTGCTTGGAAAGGCTGTTGGTGGACCCATCAAAAACGGAGTGGTTATCCGAAATTAATGAACCAAAGGTGTATAATTGTTTATATCTACTGAGTGGCCATTTCACTAGGTGGTGGTGTAGTCACTATATGGTGGAAGTGGAAGTATTTAAATACTACTGAGGAATGTCACCATTGGAAGGAACTGATCACTCACTAGGACATTCACTGCACTTTGCTATACATGTATATATATTTCTTATGTTGTGACTTATTGGATTGAGTTGTTTGTTTACCTAATATTAATATTTGTAAATTTTGGTTTATTCTATACCTCATCCTTAATTTTTCTTCCTTTCACTTTTTTTATATTTGGCACTTGCACTTTAATTATTGATAAGTATTTTTTGTTAATATTGCACATAGACCCTTTACACAGGGGCATTATATTGTGGTGAAGTTTGGGCACATATATGTATATTGTCAGCACGAAGAAAAACACCTGCAAGGAGTTCACATATAAACAGATTTTTTATATAATAATATTTTTTTGGTTAATAGAAGTGGTATGGTATTTATTATTTTTTTAGGAGTTAGCGCAATCCACAAATTAATTCAAACTCCCCCATCCATCCATGTCTCTATGCTTTATTTTGTTAAAAAATCACTTTGAAAAACAACCCCCTAGCATTTCTGGCCGAGGCTATCTTGAGTAAGGGCACAGGATTCATGTAGCAATTTCTTCCTGGAATCTATCTACCCTTAGTTCAAGCAAGGAGGCAGGAAGGTGTGCTTACCTGAGTAAACCCCTCCTTCAGACTCTTGGGATGTATGACATCATGTGCACAGGCAAGAAACCAGGCAGTAACTGAAGAAATGTAAAAAAATATATATAAAATATACTTTCCTATCTATTTACTAATGCTAGCAGCATGAGGGTTAAAAATAATCACTCTCCCAATCGACATTGAAGTTCCACTATAACTCCCTTGCATGTGCACCGGAGTGATGTCATCCAAACCTGGCCAAAGATCTTAAATCTGGAAGAAGACAATGAGATGATAGAGATTGCCAACATTGCATATCTGGAGTGGAGGTAGGTAAAGATTTTTTTTAAAGCAGTATCTACAGTATGAAAGCTAACAGATACGAATTTAGAGAAACTGCTAGAAATCAGAAAATCCACGTACAGTTATTTTGCCATTTCTTTACATCTGACATTTTGAAATGTATTTCTAGTTCAAAAAGGTAGAAATATGATTTTACTTACCTTCTATAAGATCTATGTATACTAGAAATGCAGAATAAACTTGAGAACTGTCAGCTACATCCAATGATATCATCTCCTTGAACTGTAAAAAATGATTCAAAAGAAAAAAACAAAGGGAGATCCTGTTTAGTTGAGAAAAACTGCCGCAGATTTATTGACGATTCTTATCGGCTTCTGTTCTATATATACTGAAATGTCAAAGTAGTTTGTAAAATCTGTTTTAATCAGGTGCTAAGTAGAACTTGGTTATCTTATTAACATTGTAGAGAGGAAAAAAATACACTGCAATCAAAATTTCCATTACAGTAAACTAAAGCCTAGTACACATGGGCTGAATGCGGGCGGCATCGGCCAGTTCAATAGAAACCAGCTGACATTCAGCCCATGTGTACTTCAGCCGGTCCGACAGGTCTGCCAACCGACATCCGATCAGCACTCTCAGCCAATGGCTGACCAGAGTGTTCTGGCAGGAAACACAATAAAACAGCAGGGGAGCTTGCTGTACTAACATCGGATTGTTAGTACAACAGCTCCAACCTGAGCTGTCAATTTCTTTTTCATTCAACAAATTAAACTAGCAGTGTGTACCAGGCTTTAGGCTTCATGCACACTAGCCTACACTGCCAGCTCCTAAACTTGAATTTTGGAACTTTTTTATCAACTTTATTATCACAAGGGATGAACAACATGCCTTGTGATAGCATGGGCTGTGACAGGTCCTCTTTATGGAGAGATCTGAGCTCTATTAGAACCCAGATCTCTCCTCTGGAGTCCAAAGCATCAGATCAAACTGAGATCAGTTTGATCAAATGCTGTACAAGCTATCTGGGGGTTAACTCGCTTTCAGGTCTAAAATTTACATTTTAACCACCTCAATACCGTTATATACAGTGCCTTGAAAAAGTATTCATACCCTTTGAAATTTTCCACATTTTGTCATGCTTACAACTAAAAATGCAAATTTATTGTATTGGGGTTTTATGTGATAGACCAAAACAAAGTGGCACATAATTGTGAAGTGGAAGGAAAATGATAAATGGTTTTCAAAATCTTTTACAAATAAATATAAAATCGTGGCATGCATTTGTATTCAGCCCCCTTTACTCTGCTACCCCTAACTAAAATCTAGTGGAACCAATTGCCTTCAAAAGTAACCTAATTAGTAAATATAGACCACTGGTGTGTAATTTAATCTCAGTTTAAATACAGCTGTTCTGTGAAGCCCTCAGAGGTTTGTTAGAGAACCTTAGTGAACAAACAGCATCATGAAGGACAAGGAACACACCAGACAGGTAAGGGATAAAGTTGTGGGGAAGTTTACAGCAGGGTTAGGTTATAAAAAAATATCCCAAGCTTTGAACATTTCACAGAGCACTGTTCAATCCATCACCCGAAAATGGAAAGAGTATGGCACAACTGCAAACCTACCAAGACATGGCTGTCCACCTAAACTGAGAGGCCGGGCAAGGAGAGCATAAATCAGAGAAGCAGCCAAGAGGCCCATAGTAACTCTGGAGGAGCTTCAGAGATCCACAGCTCAGGAGGGAGAATCTGTCCACAGGACAACTATTAGTTGTGCACTCCACAAATCTGGCCTTTATGGAAGAGTGGCAAGAAGAAAGCCTTTGTTGAAAGAAAGCCACAAGAAGTCCCATTTGCAGTTTGCAAGAAGCCATGTGGGGGACACAGCAAACATGTGGAAGAAGGTGCTCTGGTCAGATGAGACCAAAATGGAACTTTTTGGCCTAAAAGCAAAACACTATGTGTGGTGGAAAACGAACACTGCACATCACCCTCAACACACCATCCCCACCGTTAAAACATGGTGGTGGCAGCATCATGTTGTGGGGATGCTTTTCTTCAGGACGGACAGGGAAGCTGGTCAGAGTTGATGGGAAGATGGATGGAGCCAAATACAGGGCAATCTTAGAAGAAAACCTGTTAGAGTCTGCAAAAGACTTGAGACTGGGGCAGAGGTTCACCTTCCAGCAGGGCAATGATCCTAAACATACAGCCAGAGCTACAATGGAATGATTTAGAGGTGCTCTGAGTGAAGCTGACGTCCACCCTACCTCTGGAAACAGTGAACCTGCAGCCTCATACCCGGAACTGCGTACACCCAGGCGGTGAATGTTTAACCTGCCAGTATTGGATGCCTGTATACCCCTTGTGAATGTGCACACATGATTCTGATTGAATTTCTTTATCCTGGACCAGCTAATCTAGATTGAAAAGCATCTGGCTTAAAGTGACACACACAGTAGTGGAGGCAGACTGGCTTATATTTTACGTGTACATCCCAACATCCATGCCATTAATGTGGCTACTGCTTTTTGAAAGTCCTGAAGAAGCGACATTTCAGGTTGCAAAACATGTAGAGCGAGCAATTCTTTTTAAATTTATGAGGACTGTGGGAACTACCAAGAGGAATGCTACATCTCGGTGTGGGCGTTTTTTCAATATTGCCACACAGGAAGTATTAACCAAGTGTTACCTCTAGGATATAACCGTGTCCCATATTGCTTTATCACATATTTTGTGTTGTATATGTATGTATTTTATGTGAATTATTAAAAATTGTTATATATATTTTTATACGTGCCTACAAAGTCCATCATTCCTTTATTTAGCATCTATAGATTACATAGGATGCGGCACACTTATTCTTAGGTGTCTGATTGACACCTGAGGGCAATGCAATCAACCCAATCTCATAGATCAAAGCATATTCATGTGTAAGAATGGCCCGGTCAAAGTCCAGACCTAAATTCAATTGAGAATCTGTGGAAAGACTTGAAAATTGCTGTTCACAGGCGTTCTCCATCCAATCTGACAGAGCTTGAGCTATTTTGCAAAGAAGAATGGACAAAAATGTCGCTCTCTAGATATGCAAAGCTGGTAGAGACATACCCAAAAAGACTTGCAGCTGGAATTGCAGCGAAAAGGTGGTTCTACAAAGTAATGACTCAGGGGGGCTGAATACAAATGAACACCACACTTTTCACACATTTATTTGTAAAACATTTTAAACATAATTTATTATTTTCCTTCCACTTCACAATTACAGTATCTCACAAAAGTGAGAACACCCCTCAAATTTTTGTAAATATTTTATTTTATCTTTTCATGTGACAACACTGAAGAAATGATACTTTGCTACAATGTAAAGTAGTGAGTGTACAGCTTGTATAACAGTGTAAATTTGCTGTCCCCTCAAAATAACAACACACAGCCATTAATGTCTAAACCGCTGGCAACAAAAGTGAGTACACCCCTAAGTGAAAATGTCCAAATTGGGCCCAATTAGCCATTTTTCCTCCCTGGTGTCATGTGACTCGTTAGTGTTACAAGGTCTCAGGTGTGAATGGGGAGCAGGTGTGTTAAATTTGGTGCTCTCACTCTTTCATACTGGTCACTGGAAGTTCAACATTTCACCTTATGGCAAAGAACTCTCTGAGGATCTGAAAAAAAGAATTGTTGCCCTACATATAGATGGCCTAGGCTATAAGAAGGTTGCCAAGGCCCTGAAATTGAGCTGCAGCAAGTTAGTCAAGACCATATAGTGGGTTAACAGGACAGGTTCCACCCAGAACAGGCCTCCCCATGGTCAACCAAAGAAGTTGAGTGCACGTGCTCAGCGTCATATCCAGAGGTTGTCTTTGGGAAATAGATGTGTGAGTGTTGCCAGCATTGCTGCAGAGGTTGAAGGGGTGGGGGGGTCAGCCTGCCAGTGCTCAGACCATACGCCACACACTGCATCAAATTGGTCTGCATGGCTGTCGTCCCAGAAGGAAGCCTCTTCTAAAGACGATGCACAAGAAAGCCCGCAAACAGTTTGCTGAAGACAAGCAGACTAAGGACATGGATTACTGGAACCATGTCCTGTGGTCTGATGAGACCAAGATAAACGTATTTGGTTCAGATGGTGTCAAGCGTGTGTGGGGGCAACCAGGTGAGGGGTACAAAGACAAGTGTGTCTTGCCTACAGTCAAGCATGGTGGTGGGAGTGTCATGGTCTGGGGCTGCATGAGTGCTGCTGGCACTGGGGAGCTACAGTTCATTGAGGGAACTATGAATGCCAACATGTACTGTGACATACTGAAGCAGAGCATGATCCCCTCCCTTCGGAGACTGGGCCCAGGGCAGTATTCCAACATAACGACCTCAAACACACCTCCAAGATGACCACTGCCTTGCTAAAGAAGCTGAGGGTAAAGGTGAAGGACTGGCCAAGCATGTTTCCAGACCTAAACCTACTGAGCATCTATGGGGCATCCTCAAACGGAAGGTAGAGGAGTTCAAGGTCTCTAACATCCACCAGCTCCGTGATGTCGTCATGGAGGAGTGGAAGAGGACTCCAGTGGCAACCTGTGAAGGTCTGGTGAATTCCATGCCCAAGAGGGTTAAGGCAGTGCTGGAAAATAATGGTGGCCACACAAAATATTGACACTTTGGACATTTTCACTAAGGGGTGTACTCACTTTTGTTGCCAGCAGTTTAGACATTAATGGCTGTGTGTTGAGTTATTTTGAGGGGACGGCAAATTTACACTGTTATACAAGCTGTACACTCACTACTTTACATTGTATCAAAGTGTCATTTCTTCAGTGTTGTCACATGAAAAGATATAATAAACTATACAAAAATGTGAGGGGTGTACTCACTTTTGTGAGATGCTGTCTGTGCCACTTTGTGTTGGTCTATCACATAAAATCTTGATAAAATACATTTATATTGGTTGTAACATGACAAAATGTGGAAAATTTCAAGGGGTATGAATACTTTTTCAAAGCACTAAATATACACAGCAGGTAAAAAAGTAAACTTTTTTTTTTAGGTAAATATAGTTCTAAAGGTGCCATTGACATGAAATTTTCACCACATGTGGGTAACAATTCATGCAACCCATACATATAAAGAAACCATGTGTAACAAAATGAAATGACACAGGGAAAAGGTATTGAACACATGAAGAAAGGGAGGTGCAAAAAGGCATGGAAAGCCAAGACACCAGCTGAAAATTATCAGCAATTAGAAAGCAATCCTGCCTGTCAGTGCAAATTAATATCAGCTGATTCAGTCTCAACTGAAAAAGATGTCTCATTGCCAAGGTGTCACACAAGAAACATCTCATGATTGATAAAAGAAAAGCGCTCTCTCAAGACCTTCACAAGCTTATTGTTGCAAGACATACCAATGGCATTGGTTATAGAAGGATTTCTAAACTTCTGAATGTTCCAGTGAGCACTGTTGGGGCCATAATTCAGAAGTGGAAATATTTTTTTTGTTGACAAGCCATTACTGGCTTGTACAGCATCTGATCAAATTTATCTTGGTTTGACCAGAGGTTTTGGAGGCCAGTGAAGAGATCTGGGCTCTAAGGCTCCATCCACACCTGAGCGTATCGATTTACTGGCGTTTTTTTTTTTGCAGGTTTTTACAAGCTTTTTTGAAGCGTTTTAGAAGTTTATTACAAGTGTTTTACAGCTACAGGTGTTTTTGTTTAGCCAATAGAAAGCACTAGGGGAGGAGAGGGAGAGGAAATTAGGGGTGAGCTACTATTTAAACGTTTTACGAGTGTTTTTCTGCTCAAGTCAAACATTTCCATTGCAGTCTAAGGGGCAAAAAACGGTTCTAATCTGCCAAAAAGAAGCTCATGTACTTTTCTGAGCTTCAGGTGTTTTGCTTCAGGTGACAGAATGCTCAGATGTGTACAGTGGCCATTGAAATGAATGTAATTTTGCTTGTTGGCCGTTTTGGAGCTTCAGAGCTGAGCGTTTTACAAGCTGAAAATTGCTCAGGTGTGAACGGGAACTAAAAGACCCCAGATCTCTCCATAAAGAGGACGTGTCACAGCCCATGCTATCACAAGGCATGTTGTTCATCCCTTGTGATAATAAAGTTGATAAAAAAAAGGATACATTGTAAAAAAAAAAAAAATCAATAATAAGTGCCTCACCTCTCCGTGCTCACACACAAATACAAAAGTGCATGTGAGGTATCAATGCAAATCTCAGAGTGAGAGCAATAATTCTAGCACCAGACTTAGGTAACACATAGCTCCCAACGGTCCCCGATTTGGAACAAAGTCACTCTGTCCCTCTTTCCTCTTCATTTGTCCCTCATTTTGGTGTTATCCATATAGCTGTATATAACATGCACTGCTGTCGCACTTTGAATGACAATTGCGCAGCCATGCAACTGTACCCAAACAACATTTTTATCATTTTTTTGGAGACAGACAGAGCTTTCTTTTGGTGGTATTTAAAGCGGTAGTAACCCTCTAGGGTTTTTTTTTGCAACCTGCAAGGCAATGTCATAATGTGCTAGTATGCATCGTATACTAGCACATTATGTGAAACGTACCTGAGAACCAGTGTTGCCAACCTACCATATTGAAATTTACTGACACAACACCCAAAATTTACTGGCACTGCCACGTTTTTACTGGCATTTCCCAAAGTAACGAAATTACAGTTTTAAGTGCAAAATTTAGTATTTAGGCTACAAACAAATACAAATAGCAATGTGATTTAAGGTAAAAAACAATTTCTTATTTTATTTTCGAAATAGTAAGTAGCCCAGGGACAGGAGTCAGGAGAGCAAGAAATTAGAATGAATGGCACACAGGTATGAAATTGACTCTCACAGTCCCACTGATAGCAGTGTGCAGCAGCACAGATGATGATGACACCGACACGTTCCCTCCTGAGTCACAATGACAGTCTCTCTCCATGCCAGGTGGTCCCTTCAGTCCACTCCACTCCAAACAACACTGACAGTCCCGCTCCTGCAGACCCGCACATGTGGCTCCAGCCGCTACGCTTGGCTTCCTTGCACCATAACATCACCTCCACTAGACCTGCCACCCAAACACACTATAGCAGGCACTCAGATGGTCTCGGCAGGCCCAGACCAGAAATGCGCCTGTGCAGTCCCGAGCCGAGTTTAACAGCCATATTTTTTACTGGCAATCTTTTCCTCTCACTTGCATTTACTGGCAGGAGAAAAGTGCCAATTTTTTACTGTCTGCCAGTAAAAACACTGACAGTTGGCAACACTGCTGATAACAAAGCCTTCTAGCGGCGCGCTGTCACCGCCGAAGGCTCTTCCATCTTCACCCAGTCTTCATTCCGTGTTCGTGGCTCTGACTGTGTGAGTGGCTGGAGCAGCGATGACGTCACTCCCACGCATGTGCACGAGAGCCACCGTTTACAGCACAGGGCTCTGAAGGAGCAGCCCGGATGGCCGTTCTTTCAGAGCGCATGAGCCAGTGCGGTCACCTACACCTGGCTGCATCTACAGTAAATATCTCCTAAACGGTGCAAGTTTAGGATATATTTACAGTACTTATAGGTAAGCCTTACCTATAAGTAAAAATGATGCATGGGAGTTTACTCCCACGTTAATCGCCACTGGGGTTTTTTATTTTTTCCTAAACAAACGAAAAAAGACCACACATTTTGACAAAAATATAAGTTTTTCTTAGCTTATGTTATAGAATTTTGTAAATAAGTATTTTTCCTCCTTCACTGATGTACCCTTATGGGGCTGCACTGATGGGCAACTAATGAGGCAGCACTGCTTGGTACTGTTGAGGCTGCACTGATCATCAATGCAGATCTCCCCAGTGTGGATTTGCTGCTTATCGGCACTGACAGCGTGAGGAGAGGAATGCTAATAACTGGCAAACCCTGTTTTCACTGTGATTGGACACAGCTGATCACATGGTAAAGAGCTGCTATGATTGGCTCTTTACCACGATCAGTGATCAGCTGTGTCCCAAGGACACAATGGTCACCAATGCCTTCAGATGCCAGGGAATGCACAAGAAGCACGATCATGGGAGGACGTCAAAAGATGCCCTTGCTGCAATGTGCGACCATGCTGTTGCCGTCAAGGGGTTAAGGAGGCGTGGCAGGGATAGGGTTGTCACCTGTACGGGAATGACCCAGACAGTCCAGGTTTTGACAGCTGTGCCCAGGTTTCTGTCCTACTGAAAGCCGGACACAGCAGCATACCTCCAGTCCTAACCCTCAGGTATCTGTCCTAGGGATGTATGACTGGAGCCAGTGCAGGAACTCTGTGGGGGCTATCCTTGAATGCAGTGATAATTAATCCTGCTGGCTGCAGCTCTCTCTGCTGTGCGCTATCTCCCTATGCCTGCCTTCTCCCCCGCGGCGACAGCTAGGGGAGGGTGAAGTAGAGGAGGGGGCAGGGTCCTCTCTCCAAAACCACTCTCCTGTGTTCCATCCCGATCCTCATCACCTCCAAGAGAGCCGATCCCCAGAAACATGTCACTGCCCTCTCCATCCATGCTGGCTCTGTCCCTTGAAGAGTGTCACCGCCCCTGACCCTTGCCCAGTCCAAGAGATGGGCACAGAGTGACCCAACCGGGCAATCAGTAAGGTGAGGTGCCATCATCATGCTCCTCTTCTTGAGCTGCCAACTGAATGCCCTCCCAGTGGTCTCAACTGCCTGTCCTGGGCCCCAGCAGGTGAGCGCTACTTCATCACATCACTCCATGTGAGTCCAGGGCTTGGGGGAAGGGAATAACAGGGTGAAGACACTGTAAAGTAATGGAGAGAAAGATCATTGTGAGGAGAAGGCAGAGGATGACAGTATAGAGAATAATGGAGATTATAGGACATTAGGAAAGTTATTGTGAGGATGATAAGGAAGGGGATGACAATGATGGGTATAATAATAATGGATGGTGAGGACAGAGATGGCAGGGATCATGTATAGTAATGGGGGAAGTGACAAAAATGATGGTGAGGATGATGATGATAGTAAAGAAGATGAAAATGATAAAGATGAGGATGATGATTATGGAAGGAGAGTAAAAAATGTCATAAGGATGAGGATGATGATGACAGTAAAGGAAAATTATGAGGATGATGATGGAAGGATGAGGACAGGGATGATAATGTAAAGTAACGAGGTAAGTAATGGTGAGGATGATGATACAGAAAATAATGATAGGGATAAGTATAATGATGATGAGGATGATGCCGACGTGATAAGGGTGATAACAATAAAGATAAGAATGATTGTGGTGATGACAGTAGAGAGGATAAAAATTAGGATGATAAAGGGGGAGATTGTGAGGATAATGGAGATCATGATGATAACAGTAGAGAAAGAACTAAAACCAATTGGCTGTATTTTCCTCCTGCAGCAGCTAAATGCCGGCAAGAGGGAGAGGAGGAGAAGCCGGATTTCATCCGCTGCAGGAGGAAAACACAGCTAACTGTTCTAGTGAATTCCAACCCTGCCGTCCCTTCTGTCCAGGTTCCACTGTTAATGCAATTTAGCTACACCCGCTGTTCACCGTGTTGCTAAAGTCAGGGCCTTCTTAACAGCATCATGGGCCCCTGGGCAAAGGAATGCACTGGGGCCCCTACAAATCTGTCCCAATTTTCGCACCTACTCTCAGGAATTAAAGTATAATTCCTCACTGTGCCCAACAATGCAGCCTCAGCGTGCCCCCATTGCAGCCTCACTATGCCCCCATTGCAGACTCACTGTGCCCAACATTGCAGCCACCTACTTTCAAGAATTAAAGTATAATTCCTTACTGTGCCCAACATCGCAGCCTCAACGTGCCCAACATTGCAGCCTCACTGTGCCCATCATTGCAGCCTCACCGTGCCCCCATTGCAGCCTCACTCTGCCCAACATTGCAGCCACCTACTTTCAAGAATTAAAGTATAATTCCTTACTGTGCCCAACATTGCAGCCTCTCCATGACCATCATTGCAGCCTCTCCGTGACCATCATTGCAGCCTCTCCGTGACCATCATTGCAGCCTCTCCGTGCCCATCATTGCAGCCTCACCTTGCCCATCATTGCAGCCTCACCTTGCCCATCATTGCAGCCTCACCTTGCCCATCATTGCAGCCTCTCCGTGCCCAACATTGCAGCCTCGCCGGGGTGGAGGAAGAGAGAGGGTGGCTGGATCATGACTGGAGGAAGAAGAGAGCCGGGGATCACAGAACGCGAATACCACGCTGATACAGATTACATGAAATTGCCTCTGCTCTGCGTCACACACAGCCCCGCCTCCTCCTGACCCTGTGCCTGTGATAGACAGAACACATCCCAGCATTGGACCCACATTCTGTCTATCACAGGCGTGGGGTCAGGAGGAGGCGGGGCTGTGTGTGACGCAGAGCAGAGGCAATTTCATGTAATCTGTATCAGCGTGGTATTCGCGTTCTGTGATCCCCGGCTCTCTTCTTCCTCCAGTCATGATCCAGCCATCCTCTCTCTTTTGAGGCTATTTCAATAGCTTTGCTCTAGAATAGATCTGACTGCCCTAATGGGGCCCCATGTGCATCTGGGGCCCCTGGGCTGTGCCCCCTCTGTAAGATGGCCTAGGCTAAAGTGTTTGGCTTGAAGAAAAATTGGTAACCCTAGGCAGGGGGCGTACATACTTTTGCTAATACGTGTCCCTTATTCCCATCTCTAAACGTTAGTTAACACGTGTAAAACAATGGAACAAAAGACTCTGATAAGACAACAACAAACATTGCAGAGAGTGTCTGCAATGGTCAGAACTCCCTTCACATCCCAGGAGTGTGCAAAACGACTCCCTTCATTTTATCACAACGAATAGGAATGGTGGTGGGCGGAGCTCCTCTATCAGCATTATTTCGGAGAGGTCTGCCTTATACACTGATGGCTGCTCAGCTACGTAATGATCGCCTTACAGTAGCATTAGAGTAATAAGTGAGCCCAGCATCAGCACTGTACCCTCCAGACACGCCTACACCACGTGCTCTACTCCTAACGACACGTCCTATTACCCCCTATACGGCTTCCTCACCCGCGGGTGTTCCAGTATCCACGGCTCCGCCCCCTCCCGAACACCGACGTTCCATTCAGCAGAGAGTCCGACTCGCTCCGTGTCCATGACAACCGGAACATGAGGAGTGCACACAGAAAAACCTTCCGCGGGGAACAAACATTCCGGATCAGGTTCCGGCTGCTTTTTTATGTGAAATAAAGAATGCTTTCTGAGCTGAGTGCACTTCTCTTTACTATAACGGTTTTGTGTTGTGGAAGCTGATTTTGAACATTGATCTTATAAAGTTAGTCATTCCAATTGGTGCTGCAAGTAACTCTAATCTAGGTTGGTGAGTGAGTAGGAATTCCACTCTTTTGGATCCGCAGCCTTTTGTCTCACTTTCCTCCTCATTTGTTTCTTATAAATGACATAAATAATGATGATAAACACGGCATTCCACATTCACTTTTCAAGGACAGGCACACTGCGATCATCAGAATCAGTCCCCTTCAGAAACATTCTGCACTGAATTAACCATTTCAATGCCGGGCACTTTTTGCTGCTACATATCTTTGGTAAAATAACCCAAATCCGTGTATATTATTTGGTCTGTGAATGTTATAGAGTCTACAAACTATAGTGCATCCAGAAAGTATTCACAGTGCTTCACTTTTTCCTCATTTTGTGATGTTACAGTCTTATTCCAAAATGCATTCAACTCATTAGTTTTCTCAAAATTCTACAAACAGTACCCCATAATGACAACATGAAAGAAGTTTGTTTAAAATCTTTGCAAATTTATTAAAAATAAAAAACAAAAAAATCCCTTTTACATAAGTATTCACAGCCTTTGCTCAATACTTTGTTGAAGCCCCTTTGTCACCAATTACAGCCTCAAGTCTTTTTGAGTATGATACTACAAGCTTGGCACAGATTATTTTGGGCAGTTTCTCCCATTCTTCTTTGCAGGACCTCTCAAGCTCCATCAGGTTGGATGGGGAGTGTCAGTGCACAGCCATTTATTAGATCTCTCCAGAGATGTTCAATTGGGTTCAAGTCTGGGCTCTGGCTGGACCACTCAAGGACCTTCACAGTGTTGTCCCGTAGCCACTCCATTGTTATCTTGGGTTTGTGCTTAGGGTAGTTGTCCTGTTGGAAGATAAACCTTCCCCCCAGTCTGTGGTCCAGAGCGCTCTGGAGCAGGTTTTCACCTCCCTGACTAAGGCTCTTCTCCCCCGATCACTCAGTTTGGCCGGGCAGAAGAGTCCCATTGGCTCCAAACTCCTTCCATGTACGGATGATGGAGGCCACCGTGCTCATTGATACCTTCAATGCTGCAGACATTTTTCTGTACCCTTCCCCAGATTTGTGCCTCGATACAAACCTGTCTCGGAGGTCTACAGACAATTCCTTGGACTTCATGGCTTGGTTTGTGCACTGACATGCACTGTTAACTGTGGGACCTTGTATAGACAGGTGTGTGCCTTTCCAAATCATGTCCAATCAACTGAATTTACCACAGGTTCACTCCAATAAAGTTGTAGAAACATCTCACGGATGATCAATCAACCTGAGCTCAAATTTGAGTGTCATGGCAAAGGCTGTGAATACTTCTGTACATGGGATTTTTGCGTTTTTTATGTTTAATAAATTTGCAGAGATCTCAAAAAACTTCTTTCATGTTGTCATTATGGAGTATGATTTGTAGAATTTTGAGGAAAACAGTGGGGTTGTGTTGTTGTGTGGCGGGGGGGGAAAGCTCACTTGCTGGTTGCTGCCTGGCTTACCAGTGCCCTTACACGCACTGACCTACCTGACACGCACTGACCTAACTGACATACATTTACCTACCTGACACACACTGACCTACCTGACACACACTGACATACACTGACCTACCTACCTGACATACACTGACCTACCTATCTGACATACACACACTGACCTACCTGACCAGGAGACAGACTTCACGTGTCCCGCAGCTCAGCTAAGCCGTGGTGTGTGAGCAGCCAGAGGAGAGGAGGAGAGCCGAGCAGGGATCAATGTGGCGTGGCGTCCGCATTGTAATTCCCTCCTTCTGGAGCCTGCAGCGCCTATGATGGACGTCACCTGTCCTGCAGCCCCGCCATTGGACCAGTGGGACGTCTATCATAGTTGCTGCAGGCTTCAGAAGGCGGGACCTGCTATGTGACTCGGCCGCACTTGGTGGCGCTCGGGATCAGATCGGTGTCCCCACTCAGTGGAGGGCGGCGGGACTCGAGGCTAATAATAGAACTGTGCCCACCTGAGAAACGGGGCTTTTTAGGGACCCACTTGGAGCTTCAGCCACTGTCAGCCCCCCTGCTGACACCACTGGCTGTAACATAACAAAATGTGGAAAAAGTGAAGCGCTGTGAATACTTTCCGGATGCACTGTATGGTAAGAGTCATTCAAAATTGATCACACCTGATGTACTGATGGCCTATCTAATTTCTTGAGGCCCTAACATGTCAAGACAGTACAAATACCCCCTAATGACCCTTTTTGGAAAGTAGACAGTCAAAGGTATTTAGTAAGGGACATGACAGGTTTTTTGAAGTTGTAATTTTTTCCCACAATTCTTTGGAAAATTAAGAAATGTATTATTTTTTTTCACAAAGATGTCATATTAACAAGTTATTTTTCACACACACAGCATATGCATACTTGCAACTACACCCCAAAGCACATTTTTCTACTCCTCCTGAGTATGGCGATACCACATGTGTGAGACTTTTTTACAGCCTGGCCACATAGGAGTACTTTGTTTACTTCAGCTTTGGTGGAAGGGCTTCTCCCGGACTCAATGTCTGAAGCCGCGATTATGGTTATCCTGAAAAAAGATAAAGATCCATTATATTCAGAATCATACCTACCTATTTCCTTATTATCAACAGATGATAAGATACTAGCCAAGGTTTTATCCAATAGATTGAAAAAGGTGATAACACATATTATTCACCCTGATTAAGCTGGCTTTATCCCAAACATGTCAACAGTTGTTAATATTAGGCAAGCTTATCTTAATATGCGGATCCCTGCGACTACCCATACCGATCGGGCCTTCCTGGCATTGGATGCCATTAAGGCATTTGACAGTGTAGAATAGCCCTATCTTTGGGCCGTTTTAGTGAAAGTTGGTCTGGGGGGTACATTCTGTCAATGGGTTCAACTACTATACTTTAGCCCTAGGGCTTCGATTAGGGTTAATGGCGTAGTCTTCCTCCTTTATGCTATTTCGTGGCACAAGGCAGTTGTGTCCTTTGTCACCCCCTCAATCTGCCATTGCTATTGAACCATTGGAATCCCTTCTCTGGGCAGCTTCAGATGTAACGGGTTTGGTAAGAGGTAATATAGAAGAAAAGGTAGCATTAAATGCTGACAATCTTATCCTATTTTTATCTAATCTTCGGTCCTCTGTGCCTAGCGGTTATGAGCTATATGGACCAGTTTGCTAAGTTCTCAGGGCTTGCTATTAATTAGGAGAAGGCTGTGCTTCTACCGCTGGATTCACTCCCGAAGGATTTGCCATTAATATGCCCACAACTTGTAAGTGCCAGTTTACACTTGTGCGAGTTGATAACGAATGCGATGCGTTACAAAAAAACCTTGATTCGCATGTCATCCAAAAAGTCATTGTTTTCAAAGACGGTCGTTCACATCTATGCGATGCGATTCCTCTACGAATGCAATGCGACAATAAATACAGTCCTGTACGAGTTTACAGCATTGCGAATTTAGTCTCCATAGACATCAGTGTAAATAGTTCTGGAATCGCATTGTTGGTTCAAATATGTGCAAATTCTTAACCTCCTGCTCCTCCTCCCAGTTCTGCCCCCTCACTTCCTGTTTCCTGTGTCCATCTGCAAACAGACAAGATCATGGCCCCCCGGTGTCGGAACACTGACACTGACAATGAGGAGCTCAGCAGACTTGTCCGTGCCAGGCCATATATATGGACAGCCGTATACCAGAATATAAAAATAATGCCCAGAAGAGCAGAGGCTGGGATGAGATTTGTAAAAGTTTGTATGCAGACTGGGAAGCCTTCACACCTCAAGTTCGCAAACAAACATAAGTATATTTCTATTTATTCATCCCACTGACCACCAATTCCACTGAACATCAATGTAAGGGCATGCATCCCACTGACCACCAATGTAAGGAACATTCTTCCCACTGACCACCAATGTAAAGAGCATTCTTCCCTCTGACCACCAATGTAAGGAGCATTCTTCCCACTGACCACCAATGTAAGGGCATGCATCCCACTGACCACCAATGTAAGGAACATTCTTCCCACTGACCACCAATGTAAGGGCATGCATCCCACTGACCACCACCAATATAATGTTATGGAATGATAATGCATGCTCAGTATGTTGACACGAAAAGTGCAAAAAATACATGACGCACTGTTGAACAATATAACTTTAGCAAATTTATTGAAAAAAGTAACAGATAATAAACCATGCAGCATTGACAGAAAAAAGATGTTGTTTGTCTTTATTCAACGGCATCAAGCTGCCATGATACCTGACCAGCAGGACTCATAAAATAGTCTGTGAATTCCTCACGGATGCTGGCCCCTCTATAATTGCCCCTTGTGCTGGTCAACTCTGCGCCTTCCATGTCATCCATCAACGAGTCCTCGAACAGGTATCCATCTCTAGCCTGAACAAAATTGTGGAGTGCATAGGCATCTTTGACGGCAATTATGGTGTTATTCATGGTTAGAGTTATTGGGGTGTGAAGAAATCGCCATTTATTTGCCAAGATTCCAAAACTACAGGCCACAACTCGTCGCGCTCTTGTTAGCTGATAATTAAAAACTCTTTTTTCAACCGACAGTAACCGATTAGCATATGGACGGAGCATGTTTTCGGAAGGAGCGAAAGCCTCATCACCAACAAAGATAAATGGGAGAGAGGGTTGAGATGTTCCAGGGAGTGGTCGTTCATTTGGGAGGTCGAGTGTGTTCTCCCGAATCATTTTTCCAAAACTTTAGTGAGAAAAAATGCTGGAGTCAGAACTGCTCCCATACAAACCAATATCGATGTAGGTGAAGGAGTAATTTGCATCAGCCACTGCCAGCAGAATGAACTAAAAATATTTTTTATAATTAAAAAATTTTGTCCCGCTACCAACTGGCCTCACAATCCTGACGTGTTTGCCGTCTATGGCACCACCACAGTTAGGAAAGTTGCAGCGCTCCCAAAACAACTCAGCTTTAGTGTTCCATTCCTCTTTGTTTGGTTTTTTCATCACCACATCCTTTAGGACCTCCCAGATGGCGATACAGGTGTCCCGCACAATTGTGCTCACAGTAGATGTTCCCAATTTAAACTCATAATGGAAGCTGGCAAATGTATTTTCAGTTGCTAGGTACCTGAAAAAAAAATAGAAAATTAATTAGTTATGTTTTTTTTTTATTACAGAAGGACTCACACGTACTGTACTAGGTGGCAGAGCCTCAAGGACACACTTCAAAGACACCAGAGACTGGAGCGTGAAGCAAGAAGTGGGTCTGGTGCCCCCCCCCAAAGCGTACCTATGCCTTCGCCAGATACATGGATTTTCTGAAGCCAGTTCTAGAATTGAGGAAGTTTTCATACAAGAATCAGTCACTCTACCATCTCTCTCTCCAATTAACCTGTCCTCCCCCTAACCTTCACTTCGCCCCCTATCATCTTCATACTTTGTATTTCATAACAGAGTTACAATTTCACATTTTTCTATTGCAGCACAGAAGCAAGTTGGGAAGAGGAGGAGGAGGAGGAGGAGGAGGATGCTGCTACTGTTGACGTTGATGAAGGAGTATCATTTACATGCACAAATCAAGAGGATTCATCTATGGAGGCACCGGGTGAGGCTATCGAGGTACAGGCCTTGATTGAGTCATCTGCTCAGGAGCAAGATAATGAGGATACTGATGTTTCTACACCTTCCAGCAGAAGGCAAAGGCAAGCATCTACTTCCCGCAGGAAGCGAAGCATCAGGGCAGCAGAACAGGTTAAAGACCCAGACTAGACAAATAAATTACTCCACATTGTGTCAGGGATCAGTGAACAAATCGATGCCCAGCGATGCCCTCATACAATGTGTGCCATAAGTTTGGTTCCTCTTCTCAAAGAAGTCTTGCCAAAACTTTACTTTGACATGAGGATTGCAGTGCAACATTGCATACATTCCTTCAGTGCCAACGCACGAGAGTCCTAGTACCCAAATTTTTACTCCTGTTTCTTCAGCCTCAAATACTGCACCAAACCCTTATCCCTCTTATTTTGAGGAACACTCTAGCATGTATGAGACCCCCAGATCCAGAATCCCATATCCCATTCCTTCACCAATTGTCTCAGTAATGTCCCCCCGAACTAGAACCCCGGATATGACTAGAACAATAGATATGAGACCTCTCGACCCAACTTCTTACCATTTCCCCCCCACACAACAGACCACCACAGCTCTACAAGCAAATACCATCCATGCCAAACCAATATCCACCTGCACCAAGACCTATGGGATAGCCCAAACCAATAATTCCAAGTCATTATCCATACCAAAATCGATCGCTTGAAGTTGCCTCAACCATGCCTCCACCCTATCCACAATATGGGCCCCCAAGTGGACCACCGGATACAGAGATAGCCCTGCCTGTGCCATTGAGGCAATATCCCTCAACACAAGGTTAAGCCTTGCAGCTTATACCACCAAGCTCTTTACCAGCTGCACTAGTACGGCATGATATGCCAAAGCCTGAGGAACAGAGTTCAGTGACTTTTTAGAATTTATAGATGACTACCTGTTAATGGCACTGCCACTTTCATTTTGAAAACCATATTGGATTTGTTTACGTTATTTTTTTTTAATTATTTGAATCGTTTATTCCGATATTTGCTCATATTTTTGATGGCTCAACTAGGGAAATAGAGAGGGAGAGAAAAAAGATTAGGAGGAAAGGGGAGATAAACATGCGAGGGAGGGAAGATGAGAGAGAGGATGGGGTAGAGAGGTAGATTTTCAGTTATTAATGTTTTTGTAACCAAACTTTTTAGGTCCATACCAACTTTTCATGTTCATGTGGATTATGTTACAGTGGAATACATCTAAAAAGGGGGAGGAAGAGAGAGAGTGCGAGGATGAGGTGGAGGTTTATGTGCTGTTTTTTTTAGAAATTCTCAAAAATGTAAATGTGTGTTAATGCTAAAGGGTAAGAGACAGATAGAGAGGTATAGAGAGAGGGCAGAAATTAGAGAGTCAGAGGAAGTTAGAGAGTCAGAGGAAGTTAGAGAGTCAGAAGAAGGAAGACAGTCAGAGGAAGGAAGAGAGTCAGAGGAAGTTAGAGAGTCAGAGGGAGGAAGAGAGTCAGAGGGAGGAAGAGAGTCAGAGTAAGTTAAAGAGTCAGAGAGTGAAGAAAGAGATGGAGTGGGATGATGAGGGGGAGAAAGAGCATGAAGGGTGAGAGAGAAAGGGAAAGATAAAAGGAGAAGGAGAGTGTTGTCTCCTCATTAGGGATGATCCAGATGTTCGAGTCGAACGTAAGTTTGACTCGAACATTGGGTGTTCGCCTGTTGGCAGAACAGTGAACATTATGCGGTGTACGTGGCAAATTCGAAAAGCTGTGGAACACCATTAAGGTCTATGGGACACTAACATGGAAACCTAAAAGTGCTAATTTTAAAGGCTTATATGCAAGATATTGTCATAAAAAGTGTTTGGGGACCCGGGTCCTGCCCCAGGGGACATGTATTAATGCAAAAAAAAAAGTTTTAAAAATGTCAGTTTTTTCGGGAGCAGTGATTTTAATAACGCTTAAAGTGAAACAATAAGAATAAAATATTCTTTTAAATATCGTACCGGGGGGGGGGGGGTCTATAGTATGGCGCAGTTTTCCTGTATTTAGAACAGTACCGCAACAAAATGATATTTCTAAAGGAAAAAAAGTCACTTAAAACTCATAATACAAAGCTGTAATGAATTGTCGGGTCTCGGCAATATAGATAAAACTCATTGAAAAAATGGCATGGGTTCCCCCCCAGTCCATTACCAGGCCCTTTGGGTCTGGTATGAATATTATGGGGAACTCCGAACCAAAAATTAATTCCCCCCCAAATGCAATACCAGACCCTTATCCGAGCATGCAACCTGGCAGGCCGCAGGAAAAGAAGGGGGACGAGAGAGCGCCCTGCCTCCTGAACCGTACCAGGCCACATGCCCTCAACATGGGGAGGATGCTTTGGGGTCCCCAAAGCACCTTGTCCCCATGTTGATGGGGACAAGGGCCTCATCCCCACAACCCTTGCCCAGTGGTTGTGGGGGGTCTGCGGGCAGGGGGCTTATCGGAATCTGGAAGCCCCCTTTAACAAGGGGACCCCCAGATCCCGCCCCCCATGTGAATTGGTAACGGGTACTATTTCACAAAATGGTGACGTAAACGGGCAACCTCGACTTCCTCTGACGTCACGTAGCATCAGAGGGGGGGCGGGATCACCCTCTACGCCACCGGGTGGCCCCGCCCTCAGCTATATAACAGCTGTCACGAGAAGAAGCTTAACTCTGCGGGAGCCTCCCATGGAGGCAGAGCTGTTGCGTTTTCTTTTTTCTTTTTTTTCAGTCCGTCGGGTGGCATGAGATGGATTTACATCGCGGGACGTTTTAATTTTTTTAATAAAGGACTTATCCCAAAGTGTCTCCTGTCTTTTTTAATAATTTTGACACTTTTTTTTTGTGAAATGGTAGGGGTACAATGTACAATTCGATTTTTCATGTACATGAAAATCAAAAGTGCTAACTTTAAAGGCTTATATGCAAATTATTGCAATAAAAACTGTTTGTGGACCTGGGTCCTGTCCCAGGGGACATGTATCAATGCAAAAAAAAGTTTTAAAAACGGCCTTTTTTCAGGAGCAGTGATTTTAATAATGAAACAATAAAAATGAAATATTCTTTTAAATATCGTGCCTGGGGGGTGTCCTTAGTATGTTTGTAAAGTGGCACATCTTTCCCATGTTTGAAACAGTACCAAAGCAAAATGACATTTCTAAAGGAAAAATGGAATTTAACCTCTTAAGCCCCGGACCATTTGGCTGCCTAAACACAAGAGGACTTTTTACAATTTGGCACTACGCTGCTTTAACTGGTAATTGCGCGGTCACACAGTGCTGTACCCAAACAAAATTTGCGTCCTTTTGTTCACACAAATAGAGCTTTTTTTTATGGTATTTGATTGCCTCTGCAATTTTTATTTTTTACGAGATAAATGGAAAAAGACCGAAAATTTTGAAAAAAAATGATATTTTCTACTTTTTGTTATAAGAAAAATCCAAAGGTCAATTTTAGTCATACATTTAGGCCACAATGTATTCAAACCACATGTCTTTGGTAAAAAAATGTCAATAAGCGTATATTTATTAGTTTGCGCAAAAGTTATAGTGTCTACAAACTAGGGTACATTTTCTGGAATTTACATAGCTTTTAGTTTATGACTGCCTATCTCATTTCTTGAGGTGCTGAAATGGCAGGGCTGTGCAAACCCCCCCAAATGACCCCATTTTGGAAAGGAGACACCTCAAGGAAATTGCTGAGAGGCATGTTGAGCCCATTGAATATTTTATTTTTTTATCCCAAGTAATTGAATAATGACAAAAAAAAAAAAATTTTTTTACAAAAAGTTGTCACTAAATTATATATTGCTCACATATGCCATGGTTATATGTGGAATTGCACCCCAAAATACATTTTTCTGCTTCTCCTGAGTACGGGGATACCACATGTGGGACTTTTTGGGAGCCTAGCTGTGTACGGGGCCCCGAAAACCAAGCACCGCCTTCAGGGTTTCTAAGGGCATACATTTTTGATTTCACTCCTCACTACCTATCACAGTTTAGAAGGCCATAAAATGCCAAGATGGCACAAAACCCCCCAAATGACCCCATTTTGGAAAGTAGACACCCCAAGCTATTTGCTGAGAGGCATGTTGAGTCCATGAAATATTTTTTTTTTTTGCCACAAGTTGCAGGAAAATGACAAACTTTTTTTTTTTTTGCACAAAGTTGTCACTAAATGATATATTGCTCAAACATGCCATGGGCATATGTGGAATTACACCCCAAAATATATTCTGCTGCTTCTCCTGAGTACGGGGATACCACATGTGTGGGACTTTTTGGGAGCCTAGCCGCGTACGGACCCCCGAAAACAAATCACCACCTTCAGGATTTCTAAGGGCGTAAATTTTTGATTTCACTCCTCACTACCTATCACAGTTTTGAAGGCCATAAAATGCCAAGATGGCATAAAACCCTTCAAATAACCCCAATTTGGAAAGTAGACACCCCAAGCTATTTGGTGAGAGGCATGTTGAGTCCATGGAATATTTTGTATTTTGCCTCAAGTTACGGGAAAATTACAAACTTTTTTTTTTTTTTTTTTTTTTGCACAAAGTTGTCACTAAATGATATATTGCTCACAAATGCCATGGGCATATGTGGAACTACACCCCAAAATACATTCTGCTGCTTCTCTTGAGTACGGAATACCACATGTGTGAGACTTTTTGGGAGCCTAGCCACGTACGGGGCCCTGAAAACCAAGCACCGCCTTCAGGATTTCTAAGGCATACATTTTTTAATTCACTCCTCACTACCTATCACAGTTTTGGAGGCCATAAAATGCCAAGATCTCACAAACCCCCCCCAAATGACCCTATTTTGGAAAGTAGACACCCCAAGCTATTTGTCTTTTTTCCGCAACTTGTGTCAAAATATAAAATATTCCATCGACATGCCTCTCAACAAATAGCTTGGGGTGTCTACTTTCCAAAATGGGGTCATTTGGGGGGTTTTGAACTGTCCTGGCATTTTATGCACAACATTTAGAAGCTTATGTCACACATCACCCACTCATCTAACCACTTGAAGACAAAGCCCTTTCTGACACTTTTTGTTTACATGAAAAAATAATATTTTTTTGCAAGAAAATTAATTTGAACCCCCAAATATTATATATTTTTTTTTAAGCAAAGGCCCTACAGATTAAAATGGTGGGTGTTTCATTTTTTTTTCACACAGTATTTGCGCAGCGATTTTTCAAATGCATCTTTTTTGGAAAAAACACACTTTTTTAATTTTAATGCACTAAAACACACTATATTGCCCAAATGTTTGATGAAATAAAAAAGATGATCTTAGGCCGAGTACATGGATACCAAAAACGACATGCTTTAAACGCGCAGTGGCAACAAACTATATACATTTTTAAAAGCTTTTAAAAGCCTTTACAGGTTACCCCTTTAGAATTACAGAGGAGGTCTACTGCTAAAATTACTGCCCTCGATCTGACCTTCGTGGTGATACCTCACATGCATGGTGCAATTGCTGTTTACATATGACGCCAGACCGACGCTTGCGTTTGCTTTTGCGCGAGAGCAGGGGGGGACAGGGGTGTTTTTTTTTTTTTATTATTATTTATTTTGCTTTTTTATTTTATTTTTAAACTGCTCCTTTCATTTTTTTTTTTTTTAATAATTTTTATTGTTATCTCAGGGAATGTAAATATCCCCTATGATAGCAATAGGTAGTGACAGGGACTCTTTTTTTTCTCTCCTCTGCCCTCAAAGCATCTGACCACACCAAGATCATTGTGATAAAATGCTTTCCCAATTTTGCAATGGTGCTGTTTTCATCTGGCGAAATCTAAGTCATGAAATGCACGTAGCTTCCGGTTTCTTAGGCCATAGAGACGATTGGAGCCATTTTGGTCTCTGATTGGCTCTATGGTCAGCTGGCGGAACCACCGGCTGCATTCTCAGGTTCCCTGTTGGGACAGGAGAGCCAGAGAAAACCATGGAAGATGGTGGGGGGGGGGCATTCCCTCCCACTGCTTGTGAAAGCAGTCTAGAGGCTAATTAGCCACTAGGATTGCTTTTACATGAAAGCCAAACGCTGGCTGAAATGAATGATACCAAGATGATACCTAAACCCACAGGCATCATTCTGGTATAACCACTCAAAATCCAGCAACATACCAATACGTTACTGGTCCTTGTTGGGCATATATTGTAATCTTTTTTTTCATGCAGCCTGTGGGCTGAACGAAAAAAAGATTGATCGGTGGGTGCCCACCATTAGAATACCTCCCTTCATCCACCCACTTCTAATGATGGGCATACATGCACCATTTTGTTTTTAACTGTGGTGGTGAAATCACCTCCTACAGTGCTGGAGACACGGCTTTATGTATCGTGGCAACAAACGTTGTTGCTGTCAAAATAAAAAAAAACGCACTGCAGCTGAATGGCGTGCCTGAAAACAAAAAATGGTTAACAAAAAAATACATACCTGAAAAGCAAACATGATAAAACGTAATAACAATAAAACATTGCAGAATAGAATGCAGTAAAAAAGAGCAGAACAATAGAGAGAGAATAGAGAATATATTTTTTTGTGTTTTTTTTTTTTTACTTTTTTTACACTTTTTTTTTTTGTAACTGTAACGGTTGTAACTGTAACGGTTCCAGGTTCGGGTCTCTCAAAATGAGATGGCATCTTGGGAGACTCTGTGAAAGTGTGTCCTATTCTGTGCAGTGATGTACGCTTAAACTCCACTAGTGTATGATAGCGTTCAAAACATTCACCAATGCAAAGACCAGGATTGTCAGGACAGGAGGGACAGGAGGGACAATAATAGCAGGTGTCTCGCTATATACACGCTTGCTACAGACACAACATCTTCTTTGGGGGGCTCGTTGGGTAGTGGTAGGAAAATGCCTCTCATGCAGCTGGCTTACTGCATTTGGATTGGGAAGGTGAGTTGGAGCACCGTCTGGAAACAGAAGGGCTCTGATGATCTCTTCCTGGAATTTAAGGAAGGATCCAGTCTGTCCTGAAGCTCTGTATAGCACATGAGCATTCAGCAAAGCCAAAATATAAGTATACAGACACTTTTTTGTACCAGCGTCTGGCCTTTCAGGTGGCTAGGTACGACGCCAACAACTGGTCGTTGAGGTCCACCCCTCCCATATTTTGGATATATCCGTGGACACAGAGGGATTTCTCCACAACACCAGTCGCCGTAGGAATTTGGACCGTCATGTCTGCATGAAGGGAGGAAAGAACAAAAACATTATTATTATCCCTCCACTTCACAGCGAGCAAGTTATTACACTTCAAGCAGGCTCTCTCCAGCAGCCTAAGACGGGAATCTACAAGCTGCTGGGGAAAGCCCCTGCGATTAGATCACATGGTGCCACATGCGCCAATCTGATGATCAAACAAGTGACTAAAAAGTGGCACGCTCGTGTAATAATTGTCCACATACAAATGGTCCACCTTTTCGAATAAGGGTGACACCGAGCCCCACACAATCTTGCCAGCGCTCTCTATGTAAACTGGGCAGTTTGGTGGCTCTATGTGACTATCTTTTCCCTCGTAAAACCATAGAACTATATGTATAGCCTGTGGCCCTGTCACAGAGCTTATACATCTTTACCCCGTATCTGGCATGCTTGCTGGGAAGATACTGTTTGAAAGACAAGCGGCCAGAAAACGTAATCAGGGACTCATCAACGCAGACAACTTGATAGGGAGTAAACAAGTCTCCAAAATGTTGGTTGAAGTGGTTTACGAGGGGCCGAATTTTGCAGAACCGATCGTACCCAGGGTCTCCACGAGGACGACAGAGTTTATTGTTGTTGAAATGCATGAACCGCAAGATCTGCTCATATCGTGCCCTGGTCATGGAGGCAGAGAACAAGGGCATATAGTAAATTGGGTCAGTCGACCAATATGAACGCAACATACTCATTTTAACTATGCCCATGTCGGCTCAGAAAGGTCTTAAATTCGGGAACCGTAATTGGTTTCCAATCTCTGGCAATGGAGGACTGGGGATTAGTGGCGATGAATTGACCAGCATACAAATTACTTTAGTCCACAATAGATCTATAGAGATCTTCAGTGAAAAACAGCGAATAAAAATCAAGTGACGTAAAATCAACTGTTGAATGCCGGGTTGGCCAGTAAATGGGGAAGTACGGGTGCTGCAGAAGTGGTGGTCTCCCAATTAGGATTGGCAAATTCTGCAGGAAGGACACTATGGGCATGATGGGCCTGTCTTTGTCTTCTTGGTGGCAGTGGGACAATACTTGTGCTTGCTACCTCGCCAGCTTGAACAGCACTCATGGGACTCGCCACGTCACCACGTGTTACTGCAGTGCTGGTTTGACTACAATCAGGGTGTACTAGGCCGCTAGTGCTTGCCAGTTCACCAGAAAGATGAGTGGCACTAGTACTTCTCTGCTCCAAACGAGAGCCCTGCGGTTCTTGCACCTCAACAACAGCAGAAGAAGATCGGGGTCTGGTACGCCTAACCTTGGCAGGGACCACAACTCCGTCGTCAGAGCTATCTGTCATGGAGCCGCTGTCATCTACAGGATCGTATTCTGAGCCTGAATCTGACAGATAAGTGACTTCTTCTTCACTATCTGTCATGCTCAGAAACCTGTAGGCCTTTTCACTAGTGTACCTTGAATTTGCCATTTTGGGCTATAAATTTTCACAGGTAAGCTCCTAGGCTGTCAACAACTGTATAAAACGCTACCTAAAAAAACTGTTAGCGATCGCAGGGATCAGGCCTGACTCTGCGAATGCTGCAGTTATGTGTTTAGTGTTTTGTAAGTGACAGTGATCGATCGATACTGCACTTGGGTGGGCTGGGCTGGGCTGGGCGGAGGGGCAAAACGCAGGTGCTAGCAGGTATCTGGGCTGATCCTGCTAACACTGCGTTTTTGGGAACCCTAAACTGCAGGAGATGCTAGTATAGATCTGATCAGATCAGATAGTGATCCGTTCAGATACTATACCACTAAGGGAGGTGTATGCTGCGTGCGTGGGTGTTAGCGGTACTGGCACTAATATGACGCTGCCTGAGGCGACGCAGACCCTATCTGAACCTAAAATCTAACTGATATCACCCGCCTGGCGATAAGGGGGTTAAACCTTTATTGGGTAATAAACGGCGGGTATAAAAACAAACTAACACTAACCAGTGTCACCCGTAACACTTATACGGTGATCACTGGTGAAAGGGTTAACTAGGGGGCAATCAGGGGGTTAAAACCTTTATTAGGTAGTATATGGGGGTACCTGACGCTATAAAAAGCTGATGGTGAACCTAAATAACTAACAGGCTAACTAGCGTCACCCGTGACACTTATACGGCGATCAGAAAAATGATCGATTAGTGACACTGGCGACAGGGGGTAAAAAGGTTAACTGGGGGGCGATCAAGGGGTTAAACCTTTATTGGGGGGGTTAGAGGGGTACCCTAGACCTAAAGGGGCCTACCACTAACAGCCCTAACACTTATAACAGTCACAAAATGACACCAATGCTGTGATCTGTAAAAAAAATAAAAACTGCTATCGGTGTCACTGTGACACGGGGTGACAGGGGGTGCAGGGGGGGTGATCGGGGGATGTTTTATGTGCCTATGTGTACTAGTGTTAGTGTAGTGTTGGTGCAAACTCACATTGATGTCTTCTCTCCTCGGGCGCCGGAACGAAAAGGCTGCACGAGGAGAGATGACATCACTTCCTCTGCTTCTGTTTACATTTCAGAAGCAGAGGAAGCTTCCCATTCGTCAGGAGCGTTCATGAGGGGGTGGCCATGAATCAGTGGCCTCCCCCTCAGGACGGATCACTCCTGCAACGATGCCGACTGCCTCGGGCATGGGGGGGCGCGATGGTGCCCCCCCGCCCATGGGACGGGAGTAACATACGGTACGTTACTCTGCCTGCCCGTGCCTGCCGACGTATATCGCCGTGAGGTGATTGGCAAGTGGCTAAAACTGGTTGCAGCTGTAATGTATTGTCGGCTCCTGGCAATATAGATAAAAATCTTTAAAAAAACAGAATTGCCCCCCCGTCCATTACCAAGCCCTTTGGGTCTGGTATGGATATTAAGGGGAACCTTGTGGGAAAATTGTGTGGGGGTCCCCCCAAAATCCATACCAGGCCCTTCAGGTCTGGTATGGATATTAAGGGGAACCCTGTGCCAAATTTCTTTAAAAAATGGCGTAGGGGTCCCCCCAAAATCCATACCAGACCCTTATCCGAGCATGCAACCTGGCAGGCTGCAGGAAAACTGCACCAGGCCACATGCCCTCAACATGGGGTGGATGCTTTGGGGTCCACCCCAAAGCACCTTGTCCCCATGTTGATGGGGACAAGGCCCTCATCCCCATAACCTTTGCCAGGTGGTTGTGGGGGTCTGTGGGCAGAGGGCTTATTGGAATCTGGAAACCCCCTTTAGCAAGGGGACCCCCAGATCCTGGCACCCCCCTATGTGAATGGGTATCGGGTACATTGTACCCCTACACATTCAACAAAAAAGTGTCAAAATGGTAAAAAAGACAGTAGACAATTTGGGACAAGTCCTTTATTTAAAAAAAAGTGTCCCGCGATGTCCATTCATCTTCGATCACAGCGTCCGACGGGCCGAGAAAAAAAAAACGGAAAAAACTCCGCCTCCATGGGAGCCTCCCGCTGACTGCAGGCTTTTTGCGATGAAAGCTGTTATATAGCTAAGGGCGGGGCCACCCGGTGATGTAAATGGGTGACCCCGCCCCCTTTGATGTTACGTAACGTGATGTCACATGATGTCAGAAGAATTTTTTTTTTTAATTTTGGTTTGGGGTTCCCCTTAAAATCCATACCAGACCTAAAGGGCCTGATATGGATTTTGGGGGGACCCCTACGCCATTAAAAAAAAATTTGGGTGCAGGCTTCCCCTTAAAGCGGAGTTCCACCCAAAAATGGAACTTCCTTTAAGGTGACCCCCTGACATGCCACATTTGGCATGTCATTTGGGGGGAGCAGAAACCCTCTAAAAAGAGGTTCCAGCTCCCACTTCCTCCCGGGGCTCCACGGAGCCGGAAGTCAGTTCACCTCTTCCCCCTCCCTCTCAGGCAATCATCTGGGACACGTTACAGGCACCAGATGGTTGCCCGGCCAGTCACAGCGCATCACGTGGCTCGCGCATGCACAGTGTGTGCCCGGCTGTGAAGCCACAGCCGGGCTCCCACAGTGACAATGCCGGTGCCGCAGAGTGGAGGGGGGACAAGCGGGGCTTCGTTCCCCCGCATCGCTGGACCCTGGGACAGGTAAGTGTCTGATTATTAAAAGACAGCAGCTGCAGTATTTGTAGCTGCTGACTTTTAATTTTGTTTCTTTAAGTGGAACTCCTCTTTAAGAAAGAGAGGTATCTAGGAGGGAACAAAGCGGGGAAGTACTTGGCTAGAATACTAAAAAATAAAAAAAAACTCAAAATTACATAGATTTTCCAAAGTAGCACAGGGGAAATGGCATTTACTACAAAGGAGATAGCTGGTGTATTTCAAAAATATTATGGAGAACTGTACTTAGTAAAACAGAAAGAGACCCCAGAGCGTTAAAAGGAGAGGATAGAGAAAATGAAAACCTTTCTGAGGGAAGTAAGTCTAAATAAAATCCCAGAAGATAGATTAAGCGTCCTAGAAGAACCTATTACAGTAGAAGAAATAGGCAAAGATACAGCCTCAGGGAAAAGTCCAGGCCCAGATGGGCTGACAATATTCTATTATAAGAGGTTCAAGGAAATATTAATCCCCAGACTATGCACCTACATGAATGGGATAGGAACAAGTAGGGAGATGCGGAGGGATGCTCTAGTGGCGCTTATTACCATTATACCAAAGCAAGGGAAAGACGCTACCCTATGTTCAAGTTACAGACCTATCTTGTTGCTAAATGCAGATACGAAACTATTCACTAAGGTTTTAGCTAGTAGGTTGAAAATGGTAATGAATGACTTGGTACATGCGGACCAGGTCGGATTCATTCCAGAAAGAAAAGGGAGAGATAATAAGGTTAGAACACTGTTACTCATGCAGGAAATAAAAAAAAGTAGGTTCCCAGGACCAGAAAGCGTTTTTATAGGGTATAATGGGGATTCATGATGAAGACATTGGAGGTAATGGGAGTAGGCCCAAAGATGACCAACTGGATTGAAGCATTGTATAACCATCCAACAACTAGGGTAAAGGTCAATGAGACAATGTCTATGCCCTTTGAGATGCATAACGGAACAAGACAGGGTTGTCCCCTGTCCCCCCTATTGTTTGTTCTCTCGTTAGAGCCACTTTTGGTAGCTATCAGACAGAACCCAGATACAGGGGGGATTATGATAGGAGACAAAGAGCACAAACTAGCAGAGTATGCCAATGATATATTGTTTTACATCAACAAACCTAGAGTAACCATTCCCAATCTAATGAAGCTATTAAAAATATACGGAGAAATATCAAATTTTAAGATGAATCCCTCTAAATCAGAGATTCTCAATATCAACGTGAAGAAACTAGGACGCGCAGATATTCCAACAAGAGTTCCCATTTATATGGCGAGAAAAGGAATTAAAATACTTAGGAGTAAAAATAACCATCTGAAGAGACAATATACCAAGTGAATGTTATCCCACTCCTGAATGAAATTAAAATGGAAATTAACAAAACTGCAACAGGACACCTCTCTTGGATAGACAGGATAAATATTTTTAAAATGGCAGTTTTGCCTAAGATCACAAATAAAATGCAAATGCTTAGGTTACTTAGGTCTGTATGGCAAAAAAGAAGCCAAGGATAAGCCTCGCTGTACTGAATAAAGACAAAAAGCAAGGGGGGCTGGGGGTGCCGGATATCAAAAATTACTATAATGCAATATTACTATCACAGGTCTTAGAATGGGTAAAAATGAATAAGGAAAAAAGATGGGTTAAATTGGAAAATACGATTAGCAATGTAGCATTGGGGAAAATAATATGGATACCACCTGAATATAGAGAAATAAGTGAAAATACACATGTAATAACAAAGAACATTTTGGCAATCTGGGATTTGATGCACACAAAAGAAAAATGGGAATTTAATTCACCCCTGATACTATTAAAAGAAACAATTTTTTTCCACCAGGTAAAGGGAGATTGTTTGGGGAATGGATAAAAAAAGAAGATGCCCAATTAAAAGATATCACGAAATAAGGTAAAATACACACGTTACAGGATTTGAAGCAAAAAAATGATTTAACGGTAATAGACGAATGGCAGTATTCCCAGCTGAGACATTTATTCACATCATTGCCTCAACCAGTAAGATCCGAGGAGGACCTACAGCCATTCGAGCAGCTATGTATGGCAAAAGGAACAAAGAGGGGGATCTCAAGGATCTATAAAGTGCTTGTGAGACTGAAGGGGCCGGAAATGCCGCCATTAACAATTAAGTGGGAAGAAGAACTGTGTAAGTGAGAGAAGGGTCAAGGTTATAGGAGAATCCTCAAGATGACACATTTCATGGCAATCGATAGTAACACCATACAAATGAATTATAAGTGCTTAGCATGCTGGTAAATAACACCAGATAAGGCACATAAATGTCAAAAGGAAGTTTCACGTGTAGCCAAGGGTTTGCTACTATAGTTATTATAGTTATTGTTATTTGAAAGGAGTTTGGCTCCCTCTAGTGCCTGCTGGGTTCTGTTAGGATGTTCTTTTTATCGCTTAGAAGGAACACAGCAAAGTATTGTGGGAGATGTAGTTTGGAGGAGGAAGTGACTCTGTTAGCTGGATCATCCCTGAACTACAATACAAACAATGCAAAGCGCGCAGCACTGCCTGCTGGGAGCAGTAATAAAAGGACCGGCACGGCCTGTTTTCAGCCTCTCTGGATGCCATTCAACACCTGCCAGCAGGAGGTCTGTGTGTGACCAGGAGTGAGAGACTGCGGCCTATACAGCATAGAGCCGGATCGCCCGCCTCTGAGGGATCTCAGAGTACATCTTTGCCATCCTAGCAAGCGGACCGAACTGTGTTTCAGAGCAATTGGAAGCACCTTCACTTCAGTCCATCGGGAGTGGCAGCACAGCGTGGTAGCGCCATTTTCACCAGACGGTGACATCAGGAGGGGTTCCGGACGGAGCCTCATAGTCTTTGAGTCTATTGTGGTGAGAGGGCACTTGCCCATTCCGGTAGAAAGTACAGTATTGCTAAGTGAGTTCTTTTTACCGACTGCTGGTGAGACTTGTAGTTCCATGGAGGTGAATCTACTTCTTCACAAGCATCGTACAGCTGAACTTTGGGGCCTTGTCTTTTTCCCTGCGCTGTAAGGTCAGTATTGTATTACACTCACATATAAGGAGGAATCTACAAGTGCTATATTTCTTCAGTTAAGCATTTATCAACATACCATTTATTCTACAGCCATTTCTTCTCCTTTGCTTTGTGGATTACAAATACTGCAGTTTAAACAACAGGCTAGCTGAAGATATCTGGAGCTAAAGAACTTTTACCATCTTTTTTTCTACCAAGTATTGCTGTTCTGCTTATAGTTTGAACTTTGAATTACAGCCTAGGGGGAGCCGTTGAGTACATGTTAGACATTACACTGTGTTCTTGAATGTAAGGAATATTATATTGCAATTTGGTGTGTGTATGTGTTGAGGCCTCAGTGGGAAGGTATTTAATATATGTTCCAAAGATATTGAATGCTTATCCCACTGTACACCTGTTCACATATACTCCCAAAGGTGACTATAAGGTTAACAGTTTTGCATATCTGAATTAAGTGATACTAATTGTCAATTATTACTTGTGTTTATTCATACTGTTCATTGTGTTCCATTATTCACTCTAGTAAACTTTCTGAGTGGTTCAGTGATATTGTGTGAGTTTCTCATTGCTAACGTCACATTGCAGAATGGAACCCAAGGTGTCAGAGGTAAGAGAGGATCTGCAGAGTTGGGGTAGCCAGTGGGGTATAGAGTCAATCAGCAAACCTCTTGGGGGTACCGCTACGCACGATTATGCTGGCGGGAATGTGGTGAAGTGGGAACAATGGCCCATATATGGTGGAAGTGCCCAAAAATTCAAAACTATTGGAGAGAGGTGTTGCAGGTAATTAAGGAGATTACCAATATAGAGATTCCAGAGGAACCATGGAGGTGTTTGTTTCATGGGGTAAGAATGCCAATTAAACATTACCTGAGAACATTGGTTCCCCATTTAATGAATGCAGCCAAAAGCTTAATACCTCGGCAGTGGCAGGAGATAGAAAGCCCTAAGATGGGCAGTTGGTGTAAGAAAGTGGATGAGATTTACAATATGGAATATTTCAGGTTCTGTGGGGAGGAGGGAATAGAACGATTTGAAAGTAAATGGAAGATTTGGAGAGAGTTTAAGCAGACAAGAAGATATGTGGAATTAAAGGGAGTAGAGGAAGGGGGGAGGGGTAGAGGTTTAGCAATAAAAAGGGGGAGGGGGGGTATAATAATGGCAAATTTGGTGGCTGATAAGCGTTGTTTTTTTTGGATATCTGGATATATATTTGTCTTAAAGAAAAATAAGAAAGAATTCGAAAAAAAAAAAAAAATATAACAGAAAAAAAAACATATACACACCTTTATAAAATAATAAAGATTTTTTTTTAACCCCGTGCCATCTCACCCACCCCTAGCTAACTGCATTCATTCCAGACACATTTCCTTTTCTCTTTTAGGGCTGGTTCACACCATGTTCGCACATGAATCACACAGAAATGTACTGTGCATTCCTGTGCGATTCAGACCTCATGCAAAACGCACTCCATTTGCGATCTGCGTTGGGCGTCAATAGAAAGTTATTGACACCCCAAATGCAGGTTGCAAACGCACCACACCTACCCACACCAGATTGTATTGTACAAAGGATCCGGTTACAGTGCAGTTTAAAAACTTGTGCATGCAATACTTTTGGTGCATTGTAGTGTGATTTTAGCCCATTCAAAATGAATGGGCTGAAATCGCACCGCACAGAACCACATGAGAAATCACACAGGAACGTTCCTGCGTGATTCATGTGTAGGCATGGTATGAGCCGGCCCCAAATGGGCTTAAATCGCACTACGCTGCACCAAAAGTAGTGTATGCAATACTTTTTAAACTGCACTGTGACCGGATCATTTGGTACAAAAGTACCATGCGATTCTGTGCAGGAAAACGCACTGCATTTGGGGTGTCGTTGTCTTTCTATTGACACCCACTGCAGATCGCAAATGGAGTGCGATCTGCACTTTCTCATTTTTTTCATACACAAAAGTAGCACAAGTTCAACCCACCATACACTGATTAAAGAGAACCCGTCACCACAAAATCATCACATAGGGGACCTTTAGTCCCCTACGTCAGTGGTTCTCAACTCTGTCCTCAAATACCCCCAAGAGGCCACGTTTTGGGAATTTCTCTTAAAATAGCTGTCCAAGATACCAAGCCATTGACTCTGATTTAAAGCACCTGTGCAAGATAAAGGAAAACCTGCAAACATGGCCTGTTGGTGGTACTTGAGGATAGGGATGAAAAAAAAAAAGTCAAGTAAAAAAAATAATTTTTTTAAATTGTAAAAAAAAAATTACACCCAAGCACATAAAATCCCCCCCCACCAAATGTTTTTGAGGCCCCCCACCTACACGTATAAAGGCGTATGAATGTACACGCCGGCAGTGTCTAACATGAAAACGCCTATTGCGATACACATGTTACATATCGCCGGATATGACAGCAATATTTCTAGCAACAGATCTCCTCCGTGACTATAAACTGATGACCTATAGGGAGCTTTTAAAGTGTCACCTATGGAAAATATAGGGTATTGAAGTTTTAATTAATTTTTTAGTAAAATTTTGCATTACCTGGACCTTTGTGGAATTATCGTGTGACATACAAAATTTGAACCATCACTATTTTATTCTCTAGGATGTCTGTCTACTTCCAGAAAATATATGATGTTTTAGGGGGTTTATGTAATCTTCAGGCCTAAATGTATTTGTTATGCATGTGTCCAAAAATAGCTTTGGCAGTGAAATGGTTAATCCATGCAAAGTTCACTATTTAATGATTGATTATTACTATTAATATTATTATTGATTAATAAGGATGAGCTCAGGCGTGTTCGCACACCCCACGTGCAGAGCCCACCAGGAAGTCGGCACTACACTGCGCTAATCACAGGCAGTGAGACATTTCCCGATCTCTGTAGCCGCGCATTGGGACAATGTCTCACTGCTTGTGATTAGCGCAGCGCCGTGCCGACTTCCTGGTGGGCTCTGCACGTGGGGTGTGCGAACACGCCGGAGCTCATCCTTATTGATTAATTATCATCATTGATTCACTAGTTCATGATTACCACCGAACCCTTTTTCGCTTGGTTAATACCTCACAACATTATCCAATGCAGTGTTTACATCACGTTTGCTTATCTTGTGAAATATGGCCCATAGGAAGGTGTTCACTCAGTCCAGACAATGTAACTATTTACTGTGACTGGAAACTGAATTGTATCCATTACTGTTCATCCAATACAGTTAAAGCCTATATATGGTCAAAAATGTAAATTCACATATTACTTGCTTTGTGAAGCATTTACTTTCTTGAATTCTGTGACATATATTCACTATGCTTTGGGTGTAAGCACTGCTGTGTCTCACTTTTCACAGAGCTTGCCATCTGAACTACAGAGGTGTTGAGAGGAGGAGTTTTGGGAGGTGGAGTCAATACAGGAATCACTGATTGCAGGCAGCAAGGTACCATGGGATATGTAGTGCTTAGAAATTGAAAGTAAACAGCAGAGGAGAAGGTGGCCTATCGGGAATCCAAGAAGTTGTGGAAAGGGATGAACAGCTGGCAGGCAACACTCACAACATTAAAGGAGATTTTTCAAGTAAAATTTTAATGGATTGTCACAAAAAATTGTTTGTATTGCCATTACAATGCTGATGTTATAAAATGAAAGCATGTGATGTAATTGTATTTACCTTTAAAGGTAATCCAATAAAGATATGTACGGTACCTTCACATTCGAGTGTAGTGTATTCAAGTGATTTTAACCGCTTCTGGACCGCCCCACGTACATTTACTGTGGCAGGGTGGCTTGGGTGCGTGAAATCACGTACCTCTACGTGATTTCGTGCACACGGTTTAGGGGGCGCACGCATGCTGCTCCCACTGTGATTACATAGTTACATAGTTAGTAAGGTTGAATAAAGACACCAGTCCATCCTGAGTGAGTGTGGGTTTGTGTCTACAATTTTCCCTACCCCTGTACATTGTGTCTCATTAAGATGCTCATCTATTATATTGTTATTTTTATTTAAGGTACCCATATAGCGCTGTCAATTTTTACACAGCGTCCACACATACATCACACCCTACCCTCAAGGAGCCCACAATCCAAGGTCCCCAACTCACATTCATATACTAGGGCCAATTTTTGTCCAGAAGCCAATTAACATACCAGCATGTTTTTGGAGTGTGGGAGGAAACCGGAGTACCCGGAGGAAACCCACGCAGGCACAGAGAGAACATGCAAACTCCAGGCAGGTAGTGTCGTGGTTGAGGATTTGAACCAGCGACCCTTTTTACTGCTAGGCAAGAGTGCTATCCACTACACCACTGTGCCGCCCAACACAGCGGGAGCCAATCAGCGGGTCTGGCAGCCGCGACCTGCCAGTCGTTCACAGGAGAGACGGATCAGCAGTGTGTCGATGTAAACAAAGCACATGGCTGATCTGTCAGGGAGGAAAAGTGAGAGATCGTGTTAAGAAAGCTTAGTTGAAACACGATCTCTAATTTCCTCCAGTGTAACACTTCCCCCTACAAATAGAAACACCTTCCAGGGAACACATTTAACCCCTTCATAGTCCCCTAGCGCTAACCCCTTCCCTGCCAGTGCCATTTATACGGCAATCATTGCATTTTTATAGCACTGATCACTGTATTGGTGTCACTGGTCATCAAAAAGTGTCACGTAGGGTCAGATTTGTCTGCCGCAATGTCGCAGTCCCGCTAAAAATAGCAGATTGCCGCCATTACTAGTAAATAAATAAATAAATAAAAGTCCCTAAATCTATCCCATAGTTTGTAGACGCTATAACTTTTGCGCAAACCAATCAATATACGCTTATTGGTATTTTTTCACCAAAAATATGTAGCAGAATACATATTGGCCTAAATTGATGAAGAAATTTCATTTTTTGGCATTTTTTTTGCATATGTATTATAGCAGAAATTAAAAAATTATTGTTTTTTGGGGTTTTTTTTTCAAAAATGGCGCTCTTTTATTGTTTATAGCGCAAAAATAAAAAACACAGAGGTGATCAAATACCACCAAAAGAAAGCTCCATTTGGCCTGGTCAGGAAGTGGGTAAAACCTTCTGGGGCTGAAGTGATTAAAGGTATATTTATTTGTTCTTTGTTTGTGCCTTTGTTCATGCATTTTCACAGTGGTTTGTTACATAGTAGTTTCTGCAGTTGAGCCACATAAACTATTATAACAGCATCTGAAAAATTCACATTTTCGTGTGTTTTTTCTGGCACTGCTATTAAAGTCTAAGTGACCAGAAATGTCCAAGTCTGCCTAAAAGGAAGCTCCTGTACACTTCAAAATTATAGCCATCTGTGTACCATTTAAAACAATGGCATTTTTTTTGTTTCAAATTATTTTATTTGTAATAATAAAACATTTACAAGTGATGACAATAGTAATGACAATAGTAGTAGAGATGAATACATACGGTACAAATAGTCAAAGTCATAAGAAAGTTTCCATTTACAGTGGCAAATGACTATTTCATTGTATCACAGTTGATAGCTCTATTACAAACAGTTAGTGAGAAACATGTAGTTATAATTAACAGTTCTAGCAGGCTTAAATGTGCCTAACGATGTCATGTATCACCATAGGATGGTGGTAGGAGGATGTATATATTAAGGTTAAGTAGACCAAGGCAGGCCTACTCCCAACCCAAGCACCCCTAACGGGAACATACTGTGCAATGGGGACGGGTCAGTAGTTATATTTTGCGGTGGTTCATCAATGTTGGTCCACGAGGAGGAGCAGTGTATCCTCCATAGCCGGTATATTATGTTGCATTTCACGTCTGTAAGAGTGTTGGGATTTAAAATGATGAAATATGTGTATCCGTTCAGGAGTACGGTACCATCTCGAGTACAGTATGTAACCGTTTTCCTGTGCTGAGATGTTAATAGATCCTTTGTGGATATGTTCATATATACTTTCCCATTCCTCCTTGGGAAGGTCCTATTGGAGCTCATTTTCCCATTTCTGGTTGACTGTGTTAGATTTATGGTTGATTTCGCCAAAGAAGAGCGAGTATACCGTCGATACCAAATGTCTTTGAGGACTCGTATTGGATCACAGTGCTTCTAGAGGATGTTGGTCTCTATACCCTTGTGTGAAAGGTCTGGTGCTATGCAGAAAATGTCGTATTTGTAAGAATTTGAAAAATGGGATGTTGCTCTCTGGGAACCGGGAGGACAGGGTTGTAAAAGAGATGAGTGTGTCATTTTGGAAGAATTGATGTGCTCTCAATGTATGTCCTGAGTTCGTGACATTTGCGTTATTTCCCGGGAGACCAGGGGGGAAGTCGGGATTGCTGTTTATGGGGGTCATTGGGCCTGGTGATGAAGTCAGTTTGAGAGAATTACACGTTTTCCTGAAACTATGAAGCGTCAGTGGGTGTGTAGAGTGTTCTTTAGGGGTTGCTTTGGCGTCAATCCATGGTACGTGAGAGGTATTTGGGCGAAAGAATCTTCAATTGTAATCCAATCTTTCGCGTGTATGTGAATATGCCAATCAATTAATCTAGTGATATGGCTCGCCGTGTGGTATTTGGAAATATCTGGAAGGCCTAGCCCACCCTTCAGTTTGGGAAGAGACAGTCTATCCCAGCTTAGTTTCGGGGATTTGGAGGCCCAGTTGAAGTTCCTGCAAAGGCTTTTGTAAGTTTTAAAGAATGAGAGTGGGAGTTTAATTGGTATGGTTTGTAAGATGTCTAATATACGGGGCAATACGTTCATCTTCAGAATGGCAAGTTGACCAAACCAGGAGAACTGTCCTGAAGACCATTTAAGGAGATCTTTCTGTATGGTTTGGAGTATGGGAGAGTAGTTTCTGTCGTAAAGCTCATCTAGTTTGGAGGGGATTTGTATATCTAAGTAAGTGAGGGCATGTGGTTCCCATCCAAAAGGAAAATTTGCTTGGCATAAAGATACTAATGGTGTTGGGAGAGAGTTGTTGAGGGCTTTGGATTTTATAGTTAATATAAGTTAATATAAGTTAATTTTCAGGTTGGATAATTTGTGGAAGAGGGTAAAATCCTGTAGTAAGTTAGGTATGGTAATTAGAGGGTCAGAGAGGAAGAGGAGGATGTCGTCTGCGTATGCCGCTACTTTGTAGTGTTTGTTTCAGATATCAATGCCTTTTATGTTGGGGTTAGCCCTATGTTTATGTAGTAGCAGTTCCAATGTGAGGATAAAGATGAAAGGGGATAGTGGGCACCCCTGGCGTGTGCCATTCAACACGGAAAAAGCGTTTGACATGCGGCCATTGACCCTAATTCTGGCTGTGGGGGATGAGTATAGTGCCAAGACCAATTGGAGAAAGTGTGCAGGAAATCCCATAGCCTGCAGCGCTGCCATCATATAATCCCACGCCACCCTGTCGAAGGCCTTCTCCGCATCCAGAGACAGAAAAAAACCTTGTTTGGAAGAGGTTGAAAGCCAATGGTGGATGTTGATAGCTTTTATGGTGTTATCCCTAGCCTCCCTACCAGGGATAAACCCTACCTGATCAAGTGAGATCAGTTTGGGGAGGAGAGGGAGTATTCGATTTGCAAAAATTTTAGCATATAGTTTCAAGTCCACATTGAGGAGAGAAATAGGTCTATAATTTGATACTAATGTCTCACTTTGCTCAGTTTTGGTATGAGCGTGATATGGGCTTCTAGCAGATCTTTATTTACTTGCTGAGAGGAGGATAAAGTATTAAATGTCTTAGAGATATGAGGGAGAAGTATTTAGTGGAAAGTCTTATAGTAGCTTATGGTCAGTCCGTCTGGGCCCGGGCTTTTACCTGTTTTAATTTGTTGGAGGGCTGTCGTAATTTCCCCCTTACTAATGGGGTATTCTAAAGTTGTTGCATCGTCTGATGTTAGAGGAGGTGGACAGTATTGCGCTATGAAATCTTTTATGGCCTCCTGTCTTTCTATAGTATGACCTGATGCATTCGTGGTAGGTAAATTATACAGTTTGGTGAAATATTGGACAAATTGATTGGCAATATCTTCTAGAGAAACAAAGAAAGTGCCTGTGGGGTCTTTTATTGTGTGGATGGTTGCTTTTTTAGTTTGTAGAGCTCTGGCGAGTAATTTCCCTGACTTGTTTCCGAATTCGTAGAACACGTACCTAATGTCTTACCTAACTCCTCCAAAAGTTCCTCCTTGGCCTTTAATAGATCTACGAGTGATTTAGTGGCTAGGGACAATTTATGTGTCCGTTCCAGGGTGTGAATTTTTTCGCTTGAGTTACGATTGAGTTTGTTTTTGATACCTCCACGTATTACGCATTTATGCGCCGCCCATACTACAGTCGGGTTGGAGTCGTCAGTGACATTTTCAACGAAGTATTGGTGAGGCATGTCATGAGTTTCTGAGTGATTTCAAGGTCTGCTAAGATAGAGTTATCGAGGCGCCAGATCATGTTTTTGGTTCGGACTGCCGGTATATCCAGTGTAATGGATATGGGGTTGTGATCTGAGAGCACCATTGGGTCTATGGTGGCTTTTGATAACAACATTAGGTCATTCTGGGAAATGAAGAAATGATCAATTCTAGTATATCTATTGTGAGGAGAGGAGTAAAACGCGAAATCTCTCTCATTTGGGTGTAATGTACGCCAAGTTTCATGCAAGGTCAGGTCTTTGAGGTGTTTTTTGATCGTTTTGAGGGCTCAGTATGGCATAGAAGACATTCCATTAGAAGAATCTTGGGATGGCGTGAGTGCAATGTTGAAATCCCCCCCCAACTATGAGGATGCCTGAATAAAATTCGGTGAGCAGATGTATGGTTTTGCGGAAGAAGGGGACTTGCTGTTTGTTGGGTGTGGATAAGTTTGCTAACGTAATGGGCTTGTTATGTAGGGTCCCCTTGAGGAAAATGTATCTACTGTTAATGTCTCTTTTAACCTCTAATACTTGTAGAGGGCAGTTCTTTGATATCAGGGTAGCAACTCCCTTAGTTTTTGATTCGTCATTGGAGAGATGATAAACCGTAGGAAAATGATAGTTGTACAGTTTGGGAATATTATCGGAGCGGAAGTGGGTTTCCTGAATAAATGCTATCTGGGTTTTGTTTTTCTGTAGAGTGTACAGCAACTGAGATCTCTTATCAGGGATGTTGAGCCCACGCATATTTAGTGAGCAAAATTTCACTTGTGAGGTGAGCTTGTGCTGATCGCATCCATTCGTGCCATTGGTATGTGTGTCTGCCATTAGGGGGATGGGAGGGGAGTCCGTTTGGGGCTTAAGATATATAAGCAGTTAGTTACCTTGGAAGATGTAGTAGAGCGAGTGGGTATCCGTCTATAGAAGATGATAATATGTGGGGGGAGGGGGGGTATGTAGTTAACCTTCTCTACTCGGAGAAGGAGTAGTATAAGTACAATGCGTCACCAGTGGAGTCTGGTCTAGGCTCAGGCCTAAACCGTTCCACTACACTGTGCGGGGGTTGGCAAGTACCTAACACAAAGAGTACTGCCAAATAGCTGTCTAGCCCGCTGTTACCAGTCCTATGGGTAGGTATACGAAAACCCATGAGGGGTATAGTAGTTAATGCCTAATGGAAAAAGTAGTATGGAAGATTGTTTGACCGTGACGGTCAGTGAAACTGTGAAGTTAAGTGTGCCATAGGGATTATGGTGTGTGTGACATGGCCCATTCATATCCTCCATAGCGTATATGAGGTGAAATGTGTGCATCTGGTGTTGTGTGCATAAAAAGGGCGTGTGGGGTGGACATGTGTGCTAGGATCCCTGAGCCTGTTAGGGATCCTGTAATATTGACACATATTGAGCTTAAAACAAGTTGTGGAGGAAACCTTATAACAAAATCATATAACGTTTAAATATGTAAACTGTAAGCTAGTAAAAGCCTGTATACGTGCGAGTAAATCCTGAAGCTATCCATGAACCATATCATATAAACACCTTTATGTCTCCTGCCTTTTGCCTTCCTTCCGTAGCTGCCACCCCTGTAGACAGTTGTGAACGTTTTATGTGTACCAGAGCGTCACCATCACCTGATATAAGCCCCTGGGTAGTGTACATCAGAGATTATATGCGGGTATGATCACAAATCGACAGATCTTGTGTCGGTAGGTCCACAATCTCAGCGGATGACAGTGTACCTATAAAGCTTTGTATAGTAGCGCCCTAGAGCTGTTTAACCAATCCCGTCTACCATACCGTATACTATGTGCATATGGGTGTTTCCCGTTACTTACATTCTGCCTCATATCTGTTTCTGAACTAAAAAGGTGGGACGGTAGGCATTTCGGGATATCGGGAGCGTCTGATCTGCGCATATACTGTAAAAATTTTCTGCTAGCTGTGCCTACGTATGCATCTTGTTCATATGGGGCTGATGACCTTCAGACGGGGCGGAGTCTGTCAGTTCTTGCAGTGGCTAGCGTGATTGGTACAGGCACCCATCCCTTCCTCTCATAAGCTATGTTGCTGGGTCAAGTATTTTCAGTTGCTATCTCCAATGTGCTGTCTGCATGAGTCATAAATAGGAGTATGAGATAGTTTTGGATGGGGGATGGTAGCCGCCACCCTGTCTTTCTCTGTACGTCTATTGTGAAATATTGGCATGCTGTTGCTATGAACATTATACAATTTTACAATGTGCTATAGGTACTAAAATGAATTACACCCCAAATCAACTAGATCAGTGCAGAGTTAAATCTCTAAGTTCCTGTGCACAGCTCATGTGGAGATTGTGCGATGGCCCCCCATGTCACAGCCTGTCATACATTACCCATTCTGTTATATGGCCTGGAGGCCTGGTTTCTGTACACAGCACAAAGTTCATAGACAGTTCAGGGTTCATCAGGTGGAGCTCATATTGCCTGTAGATCGCATGTCAGTCTTGTCAGAAAATGCAGAGGAAAAGATTATTCGATGGTGAGAGACAAGTGCCCAGCACATTATGCGTGTATAATTGTCAGTACCAGAGGGTATCAATAGAGCTGGGCTATACATCGTGAGATCCATTAGTTGTATTTTACACGGAAGTGTAACAACAGCGAGGGGGGAGATGCAGACCTCACAGCTATCTCGGCGGATATATAGTTCAGATATTCAAAGTAGCTTCTGTATAAGCAGTCCCGCTGAGCTTGTTCTCAGGGGTAAAACGTAGCAATCAGGTAAGCTCAAGTTAAACAGTATGCTATATGTGAGTCAGGTAACCATGCCAGAACGTGGCATTAAACAACCAGGGGAGGGGATCGATGGTATGAGAACCTTCAAAGGTCCCTTCGGGCTCTCCGAGAACGCGGGGAGTCGGATGTGCTAGAGCCACGATGTGCACCATGGTGTGATTCATGATGTCTAGTGCCTGATGGGGATCTTCTCCTGCGAAATATGGAATCTTGTGCCTCTATGGGTTCTTCTTGTGGTGCATGTCGTCTAGCTGACTGGTAGCGAAATTCTGCATACCAGTTGGGAACTTCCACCAGGGGGAGACCCAGGGTATCACAAAATGGACGCAAATCTTCCGGGACTTTTAGCAAAGCCGTACGGCCCTGGTAGGTGGCAGAAAGGCAGAAGGGGAATTTCCACCTGTATTGAATCCCTTTTGATCGTAGCATGTCCAGTAAGATTTCAGGTCCCTGCGATGTTGTAGGGTGATGCTGGATAGGTCCTGAAAGATCTGGATATTTGTATGTTGGATCTGCGGTCTGCTTCTCGCTTGCCTTAGGATTTCTTCCTTGAGTTTATAATCCACGATGCAACAAATGATCAAATGATATCCCTAGGGGGATCTGATTCTCTGCCTTTGGGACGTAAAGCCCTGTGGATTCTTTCCATGTCAGTCTGTGTGTGGAGTGGCTTGTTTAATAGGCCGTTGAATAGGCCAATGACTGTGGGAGAGAGATGTTCAGAATCAACGGTTTCAGGCATACCGCAAATTTTGAGGTTATGACGGCGCCCTCTGTTATCGAGGTCCTCGACATGGCGCTGGACTTCCCTCATCTGTAGGGTGTGGGTGTCAATTCTCCTAGTAGCTTTGCGGAGGACCTGATCATGTTGTGTCATGACCTGTTCCACTTCATGTACCCTGTCATTCAGCGTGTGCAGTTCTATTCTCAGTTCAGCAATGGCAGCTGACAGGGTATCTTTAATGTCGGCTGCGATAATCCTCAGATCATGGATGTTAAGGTACAGTTGTGAAGAGTGATCAGTGGCACCAGCGAGTGGTGGCGCCATTGTCTGAGGCATAGGAAGGGGCTCTGTTGTTGGTGGAGCTGAGGTCTGAGGTGTCCTGTGGTGGGAAGGCGCCATATTGCTCCACTGCGTTCGGAACATCTCCGGGATATTCTGACTGATTCCCCTGGGTTGCTTGCAGGGAAGTGGGATCTAGAGGCTGAGGAGTGTTGGGATGCAGTTCCCATTGTAAGGTGCGGGTTTGAAGCGTAATTACCTCCGTTAATGATGTCGGTGGAGTGGCAACAGCGGAGCTGTCCTATTACGCGGCCATCTTCCTGCTTGGCCAAACCACGCCCCTCTGTTGACATTTTTGATGGTGAGCATTTTGTAGCCTCACACTACAAAAAACTTAGGTGTGAATGGAGCCGAGTATGCAGGGCTCAACAAACCCCAGGCCCAGGTCGCATTGGCGACTAGACTTAGCGGTGTCTGTCGCGCTTACCCCCAACGCAGGTAGTAAGACACTATAGCTGGCTACTGTGTTCTTCACCTATAGCAGCCCACTTTCCCATAGGGCAAGCAGGCCTACCAGTACTTGGTTCCCCTTATAAACATTGCTATAGTGCCTGGCTACTACTCCAGGGCAGGCGCAAACTGAGCAAAGCAAACAGGTACTTGTGGTTGGCAGAGCTCAGCGAAGCTGGCCCCCCTACAATCAGCACAAATAAAAACTCAAGTGTGTTTCTTTAGTGCTACGTTTGTGCTGTTTTGTGCCGTAAAAATTTACATTTGTGCTGCTTTTATTTTTAAGATATTAGCAATTGTTTTTTCCAGACTGTGACATCACCTAGCCCCCCTACAACGCCCAAATGACACAAAACTGGTCTCGTTGGTTAGTGCTACGTTTGTGCTGTTTTGTGCTGCTAAAAATTCCGTTCTATCTTTTATCGTTTTTGCGTTATTAATGATTTATTAAAGGTCACCAAAGGTCAGTCAGCCCCCCTACAACGCCCAAATGACACGAAACTGGTCTCGTTGGTTAGTGCCACGTTTGTGCTGTTTTGTGCTGCTAACATTTCCGTTCTATCTATTATCGTTTTTGCGTTATTAATGATTTATTAAAGGTCACCAAAGGTCAGTCAGCCCCCCTACAATGCCCAAATGACGCAAAACTGGTCTCGTTGGTTAGTGCTATGTTTGTGCTGTTTTGTGCTGCTAACATTTCCGTTCTATCTTTTATCGTTTTTGCGTTATTAATGATTTATTAAAGGTCACCAAAGGTCAGTCAGCCCCCCTACAACGCCCAAATGACACGAAACTAGTCTCGTTGGTTAGTGCTACGTTTGTGCTGGTTTGTGCTGCAAAAATTTTTATTTGTGCTGTTATGGTTTTTAAGTTATAACAGTTTATTTTTTTTTTTCAAACCGCACTCACTTTGCCCACCCTACAATCAGCACAAATAAAAACTCAAGTGTGTTTCTTTAGTGCTACATTTGTGCTGTTTTGTGCTGCTAAAATTTCCGTTCTACCTGTTATCGTTTTTGCGTTATTAATGATTTATTAAAGGTCACCAAAAGTCAGTCAGCCCCCCTACAACACCCAAATGACACAAAACTGGTCTCGTTGGTTAGTGCTACGTTTGTGCTGTTTTGTGCTGCTAAAAATTCTGTTCTATCTTTTATTGTTTTTGCGTTATTAATGATTTATTAAAGGTCACCAAAGGTCAGTCAGCCCCCCTACAACGCCCAAATGACACAAAACTGGTCTCGTTGGTTAGTGCTACGTTTGTGCTGTTTTGTGCTGCTAACATTTCCGTTCTATCTATTATTGTTTTTGCGTTATTAATGATTTATTAAAGGTCACCAAAGGTCACTCAGCCCCCCTATAATGCCAAAATGACACAAAACTGGTCTCGTTGGTTAGTGCTACGTTTGTGCTGTTTTGTGCTGCTAAAATTTCCGTTCTATCTTTTATCATTTTCGTGTTATTAATGATTTATTAACGGTCACCAAAGGTCAGTCAGCCCCCCTACAACACCCAAATGACACGAAACTGGTCTCGTTGGTTAGTGCTACGTTTGTGCTGGTTTGTGCTGCTAAAATTTTTATTTGTGCTGTTATGGTTTTTAAGTTATAACAGTTTTTTTTTTTTTTCAAACCCCACTCACTTTGCTCACCCTACAATCAGCACAAATAAAAACTCAAGTGTGTTTCTTTAGTGCTACATTTGTGCTGTTTTGTGCTGCTAAAATTTCTGTCCTACCTTTTATCGTTTTTGCGTTATTAATGATTTATTAAAGGTCACCAAAGGTCACTCAGCCCCCCTACTACACCCAAATGACACAAAACTGGTCTCGTTGGTTAGTGCCTCATTTGTGCTGGTTTGTGCTGCTAAAATTTTTATTTGTGCTGTTATGGTTTTTTAGTTATAACAGCTTGTTTTTATATTTGTGCTTTTTTGTGTCATAATAAAAATTTGTGCTGCTTTTTTTTAAGATAATAGCAATTTGTTTTTTTCCAGATGATGACATCACCCTGCTCTCCTGTCACGTACCTGGTTAGTGAGCTCCTGGTTAGAAAGCAGCCATGGGAGCACAGTGAGGTATGAGTGCCTGTGATCAGTCCAGTAGACTGCGTGGTGGCAGCAGTCAGCAGGTGGATGTGGCGGCAGAACCAGCTGGTGGCAGATGAGCTGGCACTGAACTTGGCTGGTGGCAGACTGTGGGTAAGCAGCTGGAAGCAGGAGACAGATGAGACCTTGCTGGACTGAAGAGCTGTAGCAGGCTGGATGAGCAGGATGCAGGGTCAGATGAGCCGGGTCCATAATGGCCAGGCAGATCAGGCATAGACGGCACACAACAGGATAGTCGGGTCACAAACCAAGTCAGCAACAGGAGGTAGATCAGGCAAGAAGAGAAGGCAGAAGCAGAATCCAGAGACAAGCCAAGGTCAGGGCTGGTAGCAGTCAAACGGAGGTCAGGAGTAGGGATGAGCCGAACACCCCCCTGTTCGGTTCGCACCAGAACATGCGAACAGGAAAAAAGTTCGCTCGAACACGCGAACACCGTTAAAGTCTATGGGACACGAACATGAATAATCAAAAGTGCTAATTTTAAAGGCTTATATGCAAGTTATTGTCATAAAAAGTGTTTGGGGACCCGGGTCCTGCCCCAGGGGACAAGGATCAATGCAAAAAAAAGTTTTAAAAACGGCCGTTTTTTCAGGAGCAGTGATTTTAATAATGCTTAAAGTCAAACAATAAAAGTGTAATATCCCTTTAAATTTCGTACCTGGGGGGTGTCTATAGTATGCCTGTAAAGGGGCGCATGTTTCCTGTGTTTAGAACAGTCTGACAGCAAAATGACGTTTCGAAGGAAAAAAAGCCATTTAAAACTACCCGCGGCTATTGCATTGCCGACAATACACATAGAAGTTCATTGATAAAAACGGCATGGGAATTCCCCACAGGGAAATCCCGAACCAAAATTTAAAAAAAAAAATGACGTGGGAGTCCCCCTAAATTCCATACCAGGCCCTTTAGGTCTGGTATGGATATTAAGGGGAACCCCGGCCAAAATTTAAAAAAAAAAATGACGTGGGGTTCCCCCTAAATTCCATACCAGACCATTCAGGTCTGGTATGGATTTTAAGGGGAACCCCGCGCCAAAAAAAAAACAAAAACAAAGGCCGCAGGAAAAGAGGGGGGGACGAGAGTGCGGCCCCCCCCTCCTGAACCGTACCAGGCCACATGCCCTCAACATTGGGAGGGTGCTTTGGGGTAGCCCCCCAAAACACCTTGTCCCCATGTTGATGAGGACAAGGGCCTCATCCCCACAACCCTGGCCGGTGGTTGTGGGGGTCTGCAGGCGGGGGGCTTATCGGAATCTGGAAGCCCCCTTTAACAAGGGGACCCCCAGATCCCGGCCCCCCCCCTGTGTGAAATGGTAAGGGGGTACTTACCCCTGCCATTTCACTAAAAAACTGTTAAAAATGACAAGAGACAGTTTTTGACAATTCCTTTATTTAAATGCTTCTTCTTTCTTCCTTCATCTTCTTCTGGTTCTTCTGGCTCTTCTGGTTCTTCCTCCAGCGTTCTCGTCCAGCATCTCCTCCGCGGCATCTTCTATCTTCTTCTCCTCGGGCCGCTCCGCACCCATGGCATGAGGGGAGGCTCCCGCTCTTCTCTTCATCTTCTTCTTCATCCTCTTCTCTTCTTCCTTCTTCTCTTCTTCTCTTCTTCATTTTCTTCTCCGGGCCGCTCCGCACCCATGCTGTCATGAAGGGAGGCTCCCGCTGTGTGACGGTGTCTCTTCGTCTGACGGCTCTTAAATAACGGGGGGGGGCGGGGTCACCGGGTGACTTGACGGGACTTCCCTGTGACGTCACGGGGAATGCCACAGGGAAGTCCCGTCATGTCCCGTGCGTCAGAGGGGGCGGGGCCACCCAGTTATTTAAGAGCCGTCAGACGAAGAGACGCCGTCACAGAATGGAAAGTAAATAGGCACAAATCAACACAAACGTGGCACTAACCAACCAGCCCGTTTTCATTTTGTTTGGCTGCTGTAGGGGGTGTCAGGGAAGGCTTTCGCATAGCACAAATGATGTCTCCCTGTACATACATATGCGCATGCGCAGACTGGCAACTGGCTGGGCAGATGAGCGTGAGCCTGTCACCAATGCTGGCACCAGACAGACTATTTAAACAGGCTGCAATTTGGTGTGCCGCTTCTGTGTGTTCATTCCTGATTCCTGTGTTTGACCTCTGATCCTAACCCAGCTTGCTCCTGACCTCCGTTTGACTGCTACCTGCCCTGACCTTGGCTTGTCTCTGGATTCTGCTTCTGCCTTCTCTTCTTGCCTGATCTACCTCCTGTTGCTGACTTGGCTTGTGACCCGATTATCCTGTTGTGTGCCGTCTATGCCTGATCTGCCTGACCATTATGGATCCGGCTCATCTGACCCTGCATCCTGCTCATCCAGCCTGCTACAGCTCTTCAGCCCAGCAAGGTCTCATCTGTCTCCTGCTTCCAGCTGCTTACCCACAGTCTGCCACCAGCCAAGCTCAGTGCCAGCTCATCTGCCACCAGCTGGTTCTGCCGCCACATCCACCTGCTGACTGCTTCCACCACGCAGTCTACTGGACTGATCACAGGCACACATACCTCACTGTGCTCCCATGGCTGCTTTCTAACCAGGAGCTCACTAACCAGGTATGTGACAGGAGAGTGGGGTGATGTCATCATCTGGAAAAAACAAATTGCTATTATCTTAAAAATAAAAGCAGCATGAATTTTTATTATTATGACACAAAAAAGCACAAATATAAAAACAAGCTGTTATAACTAAAAAACCATAACAGCACAAATAAAAATTTTAGCAGCACAAACCAGCACAAATGAGGCACTAACCAACGAGACCAGTTTTGTGTCATTTGGGTGTTGTAGGGGGGCTGACTGACTTTTGGTGACCTTTAATAAATCATTAATAACGCGAAAACGATAAAAGATAGAACGGAAATTTTAGCAGCACAAAAGAGCACAAACATAGCACTAACCAACGAGACCAGTTTTGTGTCATTTGGGCATTATAGGGGGGCTAAGTGACCTTTGGTGACCTTTAATAAATCATTAATAACGCAAAAACGATAAAAGGTAGGACAGAAATTTTAGCAGCACAAAACAGCATAAATGTAGCACTAAAGAAACACACTTGAGTTTTTATTTGTGCTGATTGTAGGGTGGGCAAAGTGAGTGGGGTTTGAAAAAAAAACAAAAAACTGTTATAACTTAAAAACCATAACAGCACAAATAAAAATGTTAGCAGCACAAACCAACACAAACGTAGCACTAACCAACGAGACCAGTTCCGTCTCATTTGGGCGTTGTAGGGGGGCTGACTGACCTTTGGTGACCGTTAATAAATCATTAATAACACGAAAATGATAAAAGATAGAACGGAAATTTTAGCAGCACAAAACAGCACAAACGTAGCACTAACCAACGAGACCAGTTTTGTGTCATTTGGGCATTATAGGGGGGCTGAGTGACCTTTGGTGACCTTTAATAAATCATTAATAACGCAAAAACGATAATAGATAGAACGGAAATGTTAGCAGCACAAACGTAGCACTAACCAACGAGACCAGTTTTGTGTCATTTGGGCGTTGTAGGGGGGCTGACTGACCTTTGGTGACCTTTAATAAATCATTAATAACGCAAAAACGATAAAAGATAGAACAGAATGTTTAGCAGCACAAAACAGCACAAACGTAGCACTAACCAACGAGACCAGTTTTGTGTCATTTGGGTGTTGTAGGGGGGCTGACTGACTTTTGGTGACCTTTAATAAATCATTAATAACGCAAAAACGATAACAGGTAGAACGGAAATTTTAGCAGCACAAAACAGCACAAATGTAGCACTAAAGAAACACACTTGAGTTTTTATTTGTGCTGATTGTAGGGTGGGCAAAGTGAGTGCGGTTTGAAAAAAAAAAATAAACTGTTATAACTTAAAAACCATAACAGCACAAATAAAAATGTTAGCAGCACAAACCAGCACAAACGTAGCACTAACCAACGAGACCAGTTTCGTGTCATTTGGGCATTGTAGGGGGGCTGACTGACCTTTGGTGACCTTTAATAAATCATTAATAACGCAAAAACGATAAAAGATAGAACGGATATGTTAGCAGCACAAAACAGCACAAACGTAGCACTAACCAACGAGACCAGTTTTGCGTCATTTGGGCATTGTAGGGGGGCTGACTGACCTTTGGTGACCTTTAATAAATCATTAATAACGCAAAAACGATAAAAGATAGAATGGAATTTTTAGCAGCACAAAACAGCACAAACGTGGCACTAACCAACGAGACCAGTTTCGTGTCATTTGGGCGTTGTAGGGGGGCTGACTGACCTTTGGTGACCTTTAATAAATCATTAATAACGCAAAAACGATAAAAGATAGAACGGAATTTTTAGCAGCACAAAACAGCACAAACGTAGCACTAACCAACGAGACCAGTTTTGTGTCATTTGGGCGTTGTAGGGGGGCTAGGTGATGTCACAGTCTGGAAAAAACAATTGCTAATATCTTAAAAATAAAAGCAGCACAAATGTAAATTTTTACGGCACAAAACAGCACAAACGTAGCACTAAAGAAACACACTTGAGTTTTTATTTGTGCTGATTGTAGGGGGGCCAGCTTCGCTGAGCTGGTTGGCAGACAGGCAGCAGCGTGGTTCTATGACAGTCTAGGTGAAAGGCAGGCTGAGTTCAGGGAATAGTCCAAAATCCAGTCCAAGGTCATACACAGGGAAATCCAATATAGCAGAGCAGGGCAGACAGACGGGGGGCTTGATCAGAAATTACACATGTATCACAAGCATGAGACTGAAGGTTTGGCTTGCTTATAACAGGTTTGGTTTCCACCCAGAGACTGACCACATCAATCACCTTGCAGGTGTACAAAAACAGGGAGAATGCCATAGCCAAAACCAGGATGCTGAAATGAGGAGCAGGAGCGCTAGATGCTCCTGACAGTGTCTTGTTCCCATGCTCCCTCCCCACGGGTGCACAAACTTACATGCTGCACCAGCCGGTAATTGAGGTCGTGACTTTGCAGCCTGCTGGATGGAGATGTAGCGCTCGCAATGCTGACTGAGAGTGCTGCCCTTACAATGCTAACATTGGCTAGGGACTTGGCACCCTCTTCTGGTGGCTGGGGCTCTGACAAGCAGTCACTGAACAGTGCTGAGGGCTTCCACTGCCTGCTGTCACTGCCCACCCACCTCCAACATCTTCCAAATTTGACAGCTGAGAAGAGGTTGAAGGTGTTGCAAGCTTGATCTGATGCCCTTTCCCTAATAGTGAGTGGACAGGGACTCTGCATAGTGCAGAAAACACGGACCTGTCATCCGCCCGCTCAGCGGGGATCAACACAGAGATCCCCCCGCTGAGCAAGCGGATCCCGTGTGGAAGGGGCCCCTTACAGTCTGGCTTTCGCTCGCAGCACTCCACGGAAACTGCCTTACTAAAACTCACTAACGATTTACTAACTGCTAAAACCAACAGCCAGTACTCCATACTCCTCCTACTTGACCTCTGTGCGGCCTTTGATACTGTTGAGCACCCGCTCCTTCTCAATAAACTCCATTCCCTTAGCCTCCGAGATTCTGCTCTATCCTGGTTCTCTGCCTATCTATCACTGCGCTCCTTCAATGTCACCTACAACTCTGTCTCCTCCTCTCCATTACCCCTTTCTGTATGGGTCCCCCAAGGCTCTGTTCTTGAACCCCTTCTTTTCTCTATCTACACTTCCTCCCTTGGTTACTTGATAACTGCCTACGACTTCCAATACCACTTATACGCCGATGACACCCAAATCTATCTGTCTACTCCTCACCTCACTCCTTCAGTCTCCTCTCACATTACTAACTTACTAATCAGCATGGATGCCACACCACTTCCTTAAACTAAATCTCTCTAAAATTGAGCTATTAATATTCCCCCCTGCCCGTGCCCCTCTCCATGACTTTTCCATCAAAATCAACAATGCAACTATCAGTCCCTCCCCTCACGCCAGGGTAATAGGTGTAATCCTAGACTCTGACTTGTCATTTCAGCCCCAAGTCCTATCGTTGTCAAAAGTTTGTAGAATTCACCTCCATAACATCTCTAAAATTCACCCCTTTTTAACAAATGAAACCACCAAGCTCCTCATTCACTCCCTTGTTATCTCTCGCCTTGACTATTGCAACTCCCTTCTTATTGGCCTGCCTCTCCATAGGCTATCCCCTCTTCAGTCTATCATGAATGCTGCTGCCAGACTTATCCATCTTACCAACCGCTCAGTTTCTGCCAACCCTCTCCTCCAATCCCTACACTGGCTCCCAATCACCCAGCGAATTAAATTCAAAATACTAACTTCAACACACAAAGCCATTCACAACTCTGTCCCGAGCTACATCGCCAATCTTGTCTCCAAATATCACCCAAATCATCCTCTCTGCTCTTCTCAAGACCTCCTACTCTCAAGCTCTCTTGTCTCCTCCTCCATGCTCGTCTCTAGGATTTCTCCAGAGCCTCTCCCATCCTCTGGAACTCGCTACCTCCACTGGTCCGGCTATCCCCTACTCTTGCTACATTCAGGCGATCCCTGAACACTCATCTATTCAGGAAAGCCTATCACGTCTCCGATTAATCTTCTACCACTTCCACCAGCTCATTCCCCACAGTTACAACCTTTTGTACCAACTGCTCCACCCATTAGATTGTAAGCTCTTCTGAGCAGGGCCCTCTTAATCCTCTTGTATTTTATTGTATTATAACTGTATTGTCTCCATTTTATATTGTAAAGCGCTGTGTAAACTGTTGGCACTATACAAATCTTGTATAATAATAATAATAAGAAGAAGAAGAAGAATAAATTGGCATGAGTTACTGGATCTCCTATCGTCCCCCCCCCCATGTTTGGTTCTAGTCGTCTTTATGTGTAAATTTAAGATCGTTTTCTTTTTTCGTTGAAAATTGTTAGATAAAAAATAGAAATAAACTGTCTCTTAACTTTTTTTTAGCTGGCTTCTAGATTGCAAGCAAATTACGCTGCAGTACAAACAGATATAAATAGTTTCCAAGCTAAACAAAACAATACAAGTGTCAAGTTTTAGTCCTCATGCACACGGACGTTTTTACAGCTGCTTTTTTGAGCTTTTTTTGCAGCTTAAAAAGGCCTGTCTATGTAAGTCTATGGCTTCATGCCCACCTAGGCCTTTTTGAGCTGCAAGTGGCATAGGCGTTTTTAAGCTGTAAATAAAACTCAGGACCAGTGGGTTCTGAAAGACTTTTTTCAGCTGTAAAAACGCTCTAACGCTGAAAAATGCTCAAAAACGCTCAAAAACGCTCAAAAACGTCATTCACCAACGTTTTTTAGCGTTTCTGATCCATTGAAAAAAAAAAAAAAAAAAATTTGAAAAAAAAAACGCTCAAAAATGCTAACGCGGAAAAACGCTCAAAAACGCTAAAAACCACTAAAAAAACGCTATTGCAAAAACGCTGAAAAAAGCTGAAAAAAGTTAAAAAAAATCACTGCAAAGATACTGGCGTTTTCATAACGTTTTTTAACAGCCTGTGTGCATGAGGGCTTAATACCTACCAACTGTCTTGAAAAAAAACATGGCTTAAGGGCATATTTCTAACACTATAATTTTAATGATTGACAATAACAGTTTCAGTTCTTTAGTTCAAAGGCAGTTTTCCTCTGGCAGTCTAAATTCTATGTTGACGGAACGAATCTCTGTATGATAGCTGTTGAAGGAAATGTTTTTACTTGGAAAAGTTGGCTGCAGTGCTGGTGCGATTTTTGACACCCTAGGCCAGGGGTGTCCAACTGGCGTCCTTCCAGCTGTTGCAGTCCCATCATGCCTCTCCCTGTAATGCCCCGTACACACGGTCGGACTTTGTTCGGACATTCCGACAACAAAATCCTCTGATTTTTTCCGACGGATGTTGGCTCAAACTTGTTTTGCCTACACACGGTCGCACAAAGTTGTCGGAATTTCCGATCTACAAGAACGCGGTGACGTCAAGCACGTACGACGAGACTAGAAAAGGCCAGTTCAGAACCAAGCGCGGCACCCTTTGGGCTCCTTTTGCTAATCTCGTGTTAGTAAAAGTTTGGTGAGAGACGATTCGCGCTTTTTCAGACTCGTGGCTTTCAGATCGTTTTCTGACGTTCAGTTTGTGCTTGTGGGTTTGTATCTGCTCTTCAGTGCGTGCAGTCAGTTCGTATTGGAGTTTTCTGTGCGATCTTGTCCGCTCGTTGCTGTTTTTCAGGTCGCTCTTCACAGGCCTTGCTGTTCTTCAGTGCGTTCTGTTACTTCGTTCTGAGCAGCCGACCATTTTGTAGCCATGTTTCGTATGCGTACTCCTCGTAGAGTTCGTGCTGTGCGGGGGCTTGGTGTTGGGGTCCTGACCTTGACACAAGTCCAGTCCATGAACAGGGTGGGGAGGAGTTCATGGACCAAGAATTGGTTGCTTCAGCGTGACCAGTTCTATCATATGCCTTTGCTCCGTGAGATCCGTGAGAATAATCCTGATGATTTCAGGAACTTTCTCAGGATGACGGACCCCGTATTTCACCGTTTGTTGGCTTCGCTGACCCCCTATATCAGCAGGCAGGATACCTGCATGAGGCAAGCCATCACTCCGGAGCAGAGGCTGGTCGCTACCTTGCGGTATTTGGCCACAGGGAGAAGTCTGCAGGACTTGAAGTTCTCGACAGGCATCTCCCCCCAGGCTCTGGGGATCATTATCCCAGAGACCTGTTCTGCCATCATACAGGTCCTACAGAAGGAGTATATGAAGGTAAGATTTTTATCCTTTTATATCACATTTTATTGTATTGAATGTTTGATAATATATTGTATTTCTTCCCTCATTCCATAATTACCATGATTGTAATATGCTGTGAATGTCCCCTTTGTTCTCATGCATGCTGGATTTTTATGTAATTATTATTTTAGGTCCTTCATACATATTTGCCCTTCAATAACCTCCCCAGCATGGTGTCTCCTGCCCTATATTCACCTCATGTAGTCACTTAACAATGTATTTTAGCAGCTCCATAGTAGTGCTTTACCCCAAACACCCCCAAAAATGTTTTGAAATGTTATTTTTGATTTAAATTCAGGCAGAGTGGCAGAGGCTTTTTTTTGTGGTGTCCCCAAATTTTTTGTAACCCTCCCTCCCCCAACTGCTAAGTCAGCTGATCCCAATTCTCTATCTTCAATCATCTATCTGCTGACTTTGCCAAACCCATACACACTATACCCATCTCTTTAGTGCTCAGATTTATGGATGAATTCCCCAAAGCATGTAGTGCAAGGGCCTGCCTGTATACTTTCCAATGGTACTGTTTAAAGTTCTTGTATCCTATTATGATCTTGATAGGTAATAGCAGAATGTCCAAATGTGCTCAAATGTGTACAGTGTGTATTTATATCTTTGTATTATGACACTTCTTACCTGTCCAGTGGGCTGCCAATAGTGTAACTAAGGAGGGGCTGTTCCAAGTAATACCCTGTATTTAGGCATTCATCTCTCAATGAAGTGAAGAGGGTTACCTGTCCAAGAGTTCCCCCCCCCTATAATGTTAGAAATGGCCCATGAGAGGGGGGGAGGGGGAATATGATAGGTGTACCTTATACTTTGTTGTTGTTAAATTCCCCTTAATAAATGCTATCTGGAGGTTGACCCATAATGTTTGTGTCTAATCTGCTTGCCAGGTTTCTGTGAAAAAATAGTAATGTTTATTGTTTTTTCCTCAACAGTTTCCTTCCACGCCACAGGAATGGCAGACTGTGGCCTCCCACTTTGCCCAGCGGTGGGACTTTCCTAACTGCGGAGGGGCAATTGATGGGAAACACGTCCACATCGTCCCACCACCCAACTCGGGGTCGTACTATTATAATTACAAGGGGTTTAATAGTATAGTGATGTTGGCGGTGGTGTCGGCTAATTACGACTTCTTGTATGTGGACGTGGGGAAGAATGGCCGGATGTCCGATGGTGGAGTCATCGCCCAGACGGAGTTCTACAGGCGTCTCCAGAATGGCAGCTTGGACTTGCCACCTCCAGAGGACAATGTTGAAGGTCTCCCATTTGTGTTCGTTGCTGATGAAGCATTTGCGCTGGGGTACCACCTGATGCGGCCATTCCCGATGAGGACCCTCACCCCGGAACAGAGGGTTTTTAATTACCGGCTGGCCAGAGCCCGAAGAGTGGTGGAGAACACATTTGGAATCCTGGCCAGCCGGTTCCGATTATTTATGACACCCATCCATATGGCGGAGTATAAACTGAACCATATAATACTTGCCTGCTGTGTTCTCCATAATTTTCTACAAAAACATTCAGCCAACTATGCTGGCTCAGTTGGGCCTGAGGCCGGAATCCCAAATACATCAACAATGACGGCACTTGAAAGCGGCCGTCCTGGCTTGCCCTCCCTGAATGCCCGTGATGTCCGGTTACGATACCTGGAGTTCTTTGCGGGTAGGGGGGCTATCGATATGCCAGACAATCTGTGACACCTTTTTCAAATAAAAAACAACCAAAAAAAATTCTTGGTGGACATTTACTGCTTGTGTTTGTTTTAGCTGACCCTGACAGAAATGTGTTGAGTGCAGAAAATGTCGTGATTGGGTAACCTTATAAAAAACAGTGTTGGCTGGTACTTCCTAAATGCAAAAACACATTTCACTACAAGTGCACTTGCAACTGCACTGAACCTGCACTTGTAGTGCAAAGAGGATTTGCCCTTAGGAAATAACCCCCATTTGTGCATAAAACAACAATTACATCACCCCAAAAGTGTGGTAGTGTTGAGACAATAATCCACACATTCTTGAGTAAGGCACTTTTTTATAGCTGCACAATCACATGCGCATTTACCAAAGGTTTTTAAAACAAACCAACATGTTTGTTGTATAACAATGTTTGCAGTAGCATTATGAAAAATCAAAATATCCATTTCAGATAAAACAGGCCTGTGTAAAACCAACAAGAAAGCCAAAAAACTTGAACTTACAAAGTTCACATTAGGTAAAACCTGAAGGCTAGATCAGACATCAGTATTTAGGAACTGGGTTTGATCTAGCGTTCAGATGGGGGGAAATCACCCCTGGAAAAGCCAAATTTGGAAGATGCACACCAATTTACGAATGGCAACATGTGCTATCTGCCATCAGGGGGGATCAAGGGACGTGTTTTGGGGGAGAAAGCCCTTCCTCAATGCGACTTTATAATTGAGGAAGGTGTTGCACCCCCAAAACGCGTCCATTGATCTCCCGTGATGGCAGATAGCACATGTTGGCACACTGTGTGCATCCTCCAAATTTGGCTTTTCTAAACATTTTAAAAATTTTTTGAAGATTGGACCACATTAATAAAACAGGTGATTTTGTGGGGTTTAAATTCGCCCCAAAACATCAATGATGTTATTATTTTTTTTAATAACATCACTGATTTGGTTCTGGATGTTTTGCAATTGAAGATTACAGCCCATGATCTCCCCGATCAGGATCTGGGCACTTTCTGAAGTAAAGCGTTCAGGATCCCTCACATCACGATCACCTAAAAAGAGATAAAGAACAAAAAAAAGGTCTCAAAAATCTGCCACCATCCATCTCTTTTACCTGAGCCTGTGGTCGCAGACACTCACCTGTTGTGGTGCCAATCTCCACCACGTCTTCTTCTTCCTCCTGCTCTTCTTCTTCGTTTGGGGGTATTTCACCTTCTTCCATAGGTGGGGGGTCTGTGGTCTCCTCGGATGAGGGGTGTCCTCCGAGTCTTTTCTCCCCTATGTAAAACAAAAATGGTATAATTAGCACACAGATATTTGAGGTCAGAACTATAAAGATGAAACATTGCTTGGAAGTGGGATACAATTGTCTATTTTAGCAGAGTTCAAAGATGTATATTTTTTATTGCCCTTTGTCAAGCTGCAATACTTTACCTGTTTGGTACAAGCTTCACAGATGTAGCCCCCCCTATAGTATACACTGGAGCACCTGTGTGCCCCCCCTAATAAAAATGGTGTTCTTGTGTCCCACACTAGTGCTCCAGTGTCCAGATGTGAAAACAGCTGCTCAGTGTCCTCTCTTTACACACAATCTAGTTGGCATTTCATTCTAGTAACAAACCCATCTACACAAACAAATCTTTGTCATCCAAGTAGGCCCCAAAAAATGTGTGAAAATGCATATGGCCTAAACAATGGTGTTCTAGAGGCCGAAATAAAAATGTTTGATACGAACGAATAATGGGCCCATGAACATTAAAGTTGCCCTTTTAAACGTTACAATTAATAAAAGCATATGGAGCAGAACGAACGTAATAAAGACAGAAAGAATAGGAACACAGCACAACTACTTACTTTTTTGCAGCACTCTCCGGATCTTTCGGTACTGCTCTGGCTCTCTCAACTTCAGGTCCGACCACCGCTTCCTGAGCTGATCTTTAGACCTTCGTACATCGAAATTCCGCTCTAGACTCCTGACCACTTTACCAATGATTTTTGCCTTTCGGATGTTGGGGTTGGGGTAAGGCCCATATTTTCCGTCATAGTCGGACTTCCTCATGATGTGTACCATCTCCAACATCTCCCCAAACGACATATTTGTGGCCTTAAAACGTCTCCTTCTGGATCGGGACGTGCCTGGATCCGGCCTTTCCTCCTCCTCGTTGCTATAATTAGCCCGCACCTGCTGTAACTCTGCCATCATGCTCTTCACCCACTGCGCCGAACGAAAAGGGGCGGGGAATACACTAGAAAGAACGTCAGGGGCGGGCGGAGTTACACGCATGCGCAGTGTGTATAAAGCGTAACACGCGTGCGTATTACGTACGATCTGTGAGCGGAGGAAGGAGCATTGGACGCGCCGATCGTAAGAACGAAGGTAAGAGACAAACTTGTGCCTATACTGCTTCTAGATTGAGGCCTATATTGTAACAAGATTAGGAGAGTTTTGTCTGACATTAGGCTTTGTCTTGTGTTGTGTCTTGCAGTGAACATGGATATCTTAATGAGAGATACTGACTTCATGTCACTATTCATTGATATGCTAAGTGAGCTGCCCTGTCTGTGGGAGATTACCCACCCCCATTTCAAGAACCAAGCAAAGAGGAAGGCAGCACTGGAGCAATTGTGTGAAATTGTGAAGCAGGTGATCCCCACGGCAGACATCACTTATTTAAAGATTTTCATTGGTGGCCTGAGGAGCACATATCTGAGGGAGCGCAATAAAGTCCTGGATTCACAGAGATCCGGAGCAGCAGGTGACATCTATGTCCCCAGGATGTTGTACTATGACAGGCTGCACTTTCTGGCAGGCCAGACTGAACCCAGGTCATCCCTCTCCAGTCTTCCTTCCACGCTTCCTTCCCCCCCGGCTGAGGCTTCTGACGCCCAACCTGGGCCTTCCAGGCCGCATTTGGAGGAGCCCAGATTGAGCCAGGTATAGCATTCCTCTAAATATTTCTGCTTGTCCAATCAATGATGTTAACTAGATGTTAGTTGGGAGTACTAATTTAGGATTGTGATTGATGATGCAAAACATTACACCTATGTCCCTTTTTCATACACAGGGAAGTCTCAGCCAGGAGGTGGCCGGGCCGAGCCGGCTGGCTGATCTGCAGGTCCCTCCACCCCCCCTGAAAAGAGAAAGTGGCAGTAGGACGAGTGCCCTAGAGGAGGCAGCTATCAGATTCTTTTGGAGGGCTACAGAGGTCCTGGGAGCACCCCACACCAGGCAGGAGAATATTGCTGCCTTCATAGCATATAAAATGCAGAGGATGGAGGAGGGCCAAAAAGCCATGTGTGAGGCCCTCATATCAGAGGCTCTGGAGAAAGGTATGAGGGGCCAAATTACACCTCACACACAGCTTTGGGATGGTCCTCCTCCTCCTCCCTCTCCTCCAGGTCCTCCCAGTCCTCCTCCAGGTCCTCCCAGTCCTCCTCCAGGTCCCCCCAGTCCTCCTCCTCCTCCAGGTCCTACTCCTCCTCCTGCCACATCTCCAACTGCACAGCCACAGCCCGGAAGGAAGTGTGAAAGGAAGACCAGACAGTGAGGACCCTGGATCCAGTCTGGTCGGCCAAAAAATGCAGCCTCTTGTGGTACCACAGCCTGGGGACACAGATGTCATCTGCTGCTATCCAAGTCTCTGTGAATCCCGGACCAGACTGCCCTCCCTTACATATGGACTCCTCAGGCCACCAGTTTTGATGTTTAAGAATTGATGTCTGCCGTGGGGGTCCCAGGCTTCGCTAATTTCTCCTGTTGATCCAGTGTTGCCTTCCTCTTTGTTTGGTTCTGATCCCTTAATAAAGGATTTTTGTTTTGAATTATACTCTCCTATGTGTTTTACTTCAAAAAGGACAGTTTGTTTGTGAGGATTCAGGTACATTTCTAATATACAATGTGAAATGAACAAGGGACACCAACAACAAACAATCTCCTTGAGATTAAATAATAAAAGATATCAATGGTGTTGGGGTAACTTGCCACACAAAACACACACAAAAATATTCTGGAGTAAAAATAAAAATAACATTGAACAAAGATCAGCCTTGGAAAAAATCCAAACATTAAAGAAAAAAAAAGGCTTAAAAACAAAATAAAAAAAACATAAAAAATATAAAACTGTCAGATGTGACAACTAATAACAATATATTGAGGGAATCCCACTAAAAAAACACAAATAAAAGTTTGTGAGAAGTGTGTGTGTGAATATGAGCAGCAAAACTACTTAATTCTTGTCACATTATAAAGAAGAAGAGAGTGCGCTGTATTAAACCATTTTTTACATTGCAGCGTGACGAAAGTGCTGTATCCATTGCGAACACTAAGTTTACCAGAACGAGCTGTCCCGTCTTGGAATTTCTTCTGAGCATGCGTGGCACTTTGTGCGTCGGAACAGGCCACACACGGTCGGAATTGACGCGATCGGATTTTGTTGTCGGAAAATTTTATCTCCTGCTGTCCAACTTTGTGTGTCGGAAAATCCGATGGAAAATGTCCGATGGCGCCCACACACGGTCGGAATTTCCGACAACACGCTCCGATCGGACATTGTCCATCGGAAAATCCGACTGTGTGTACGGGGCATAAGAGTCATGCTTGTAACTGTCAGCCTTGCAATGCCTTATGGGAATTGTAGTTCCGCAACAGCTGGAGGGCCACTAGTTTGACACCTGTGCCCTAGGCGAAACCTCATTTTGGCGCCCCCTTGGCCCTGCCCATGTGTATAGTGGAGGTGGCAGGTGTGAAGATTTTATCTGTGCCTCTCCACCTATTTCCACCATTAGTGATTAAATCCAGGCATGTGGGTGGATCCCGACTTCATTGTCGCAATCTTGCCCGAGCCTGGACCGGCTGACTAATGTCAGCTGACAGCAGACTTTAGCCCACTGACGGCTGAAAACAGGTCACAGGAGTGCAGAACAGAGCGAACTTTTGTGATACACAGAAGAAGTAGGGCCATATTTCTATGGCTATACTTCCCTTTTTATGAGAGGTCATTAACGGCAGCCCCCATGCTTTTTGTATGACTACAGTAGGTCACTTTAAGTAATGATGCTTTCTTTTTTATAGCATAATGCTTTATTATGTGTTAGATAAAAAAAACTCAGAAAGCTGTGATACCAAAATATCAGCATGACAGTCAGGGAGTTAAGAAGAAGTCATGAATGGCAGCCCCATTCTTTTCTTATGACACTTTAGACTAGAATCACACTGTAGCAGCTCTATGTGCCACATTTGCGCGGACATGGCAGCCCACCCATTTGAATAGGCTGCCGTGCTTCCTGAAAATGCAGGAAAAAGGTCCCTTCTAAATTTTTGAAACTGTGGGTGTCTTGCCGAGAAAGTTCCCCCGGCAGATAAGGACTCCCCTGTACTGCGCAGGCGCAGCGCTTGCGCAGTACGAACGACTATGGAGCCACCGAAAATAGCCAAAGCTGAAAACCTTGAGTCAGCTGTACATGGCGCCTGCGCCCTGAGTCCAGGTTCAAGCCCCACCATCCAAGTGGACATAGAGGTAGAATAAAAAAGTGCAGAGCGAAGCGAGGCCGTGCCTGAAGCGTGGCGAGCGAAGCGAGCCTGCGAGGGGCCCTGTTACAGGCGCCGTGTACAGCTGACTTACAGCTATTCAGCTTTGGCTATTTCCGCCGGCTCGTACTGCACAGGCACTGCGCCTGCGCAGTACAGGGGGGGTCCTTATCCGCCGAGAGGAACTTTCTCGGCAGAACACCGGCACAGAAACCGCAAGTGCAGTGCGGTTCCCAGTGCAGGAAGGGGCTTCTGCGATTCCAACTGCATGTGGGTGCCATTAGGATTAATGGCATCTGCATGCATCTCCTGAATGGCAGCCCATTTTTCTGTGCGGATGGTTGCAGCTGCAAAAGCAGGTGCTATCTCACAGCAGCAATCACCCGCACAGGTGTGAACCTAGCCTTAAGTAGGGATGCTTGTTGTTACAAAGTGACAAGTGAAAGCTGATTATGGCCCCTTTCACACGGTCGGACCGTTTAGGTCCGCCTGTCAGTTTTGACGGCAGACCTGAACGGGCGCTCCATGCTAGTCTATGGAGCAACGGATGTCAGCGGAGACATGTCCACATGTTCACATCCGACCCGGTCCGACAGATGCCCCTACGTTCGCATCCGTCCCTGGCGGATCGGATCAGATCGGGTAAGATCTGATGAAAACGGACATGCTGTCCGTTTTTGTCCGATTTCTCCATAGGCAGCAGCGGCGCTGGAAAAGCCCCTCCCTGCTCATTGAGCAGAGAGGGACCTGTCATCCACCGGCTCAGTGGAGATCAACGCAGAGATCGCTGAGCTGGCGGACAGAGGCGGACTCTGAGGCAGTGGATCCGCCTCGTGATGCCTTAGGTGTGTGATCCCTGACCATGGACTCCAGCAGAAGTGTTCCCATGTCCATGTGGTGCTGATCAGATTCGATGTCTTGTAGATTGAAGTGGGGGATCACCATAAGGAAGGCATCCCCATGCATAGAGAAAGTTGCTGACAGTGTACTCTCTGTGGAGGAGAAAGAGAATACATTTTGCCCTGTCAGAGCTCCTACCTGTCTGTCATCAGAAATCCGTTTCCACTATGTGGAGATAACGGACAAGCCCCAGCAGCAAGAACAATGCGGTCAGCAGCATCCAGGGAGCAGCCATGTGCATTACTCCCAACTTTTTGAGATGGGAATGAGGGACACCTATCAGCAAAAGTATGCAGGCATAGAACACACCCCTTGCCACGCCCCTTAAAGGAGAATTGTACAAAAAACAAGATTGGTTAAACCCACAAGTGCTTTTTTTTACCATTACTATTCCTTTATACTAGCTTTTGGAATTTACAAATGCAGCAATTTAGAAATCAGATGAAAGGTTTAGCTCTGGGAAACACTTTTTGATAGATAAAAAGTGCATTTTATATACATCTATATAGATCAGACCAAAATGAGGGACAAATGAGGAGGAATGAGGGACAGAGGGACATTGCTCCAAATCAGGGACAGTTGGGAGGTATGCATGTGCACCTCAGTGTGACTCTGCCACTCTGGCAATCCACCACTCCCCCTACTGCTCTGCCCCTGCCCTGCCCAGACTCCGAGTATCTGTCATCTCCGACACACTGAGCACAAGGGGCTGTCACTTCAGCTAGACAAGAGGTCTATCGGCCGCTGTGTGTGGTGGGTGGGCTTTATGTTTGACGGGCGGGCGGTGTGTGTGTGTGTGTGGCGGGCTGCCAGTGTGTGTGACAGGCGGGCGATGTGGGGCATGGGACTGTTCTTATTTAATTGATATGTACTATTTTGTCCCTTCCTGTTAAAGACAGGTCTTTACCATCCCCTCCCCCAGGCAGCTGCCGGACTCACCTTATGCTTGCACCGGCCCTGGTTGGCTGTCATATTTTGAACCAAATACAGATTTCAGTCATACCTATTGAGGCACAGGCAATGCTAACTTGTTTGGAAAAGTCTGAAATGTAAAAACCCCACTCTGAGAAAGGAATGTAATAAGTGTCAAATGTAAAATTGCTAACCTATATTCTGACAATGAACAAGCTCCATACAAGTCTATATGCAGGAGGATGTAAACAGACATTTACATGTGCATACCTCCAAGTTCATCCATGTCTGAAGAAAAAATTGGATAAGGACTGCATCCCTTTCCATTTTTCCAGAACGAAACTTTACAAGTCAAAGTTAACCTGATCTAAATGGATGCAAGATCCAACATGGAGCCACAAAGCTCATGCTGTCAAAATACAAACAAAAACTTGGGCATGGGTGGTCTAAGGTTATCCATGGTGTACCCCAAGGTTCAGTGTTGGGACCCTTACTTTTTAATATAATTACAAAAGATATAGGGTTACACGCACATGAACTTTAATGGTATCCCAGTCTTAGTCCGAAGGGTTTAATATTGACTTGGCCCACCCTTTGCAGCTATAACAGCTTTAACTCTTCTGGGAAGGCTGTCCACAAGGTTTAGGAGCGTGTCTATGGGAATGTTTGACCATTCTTCCAGAAGCGCATTTATAAGGTTAGGCTCTGATGTTGGATGAGAAGGACTGTCTTGCAGTCTCCGCTCTAATTCATCCCAAAGGTGTTCTATTGGGTTGAGGTCAGGACTATGGTAGAGGGGGATTATGGTATGGGGTTGTTGTTCAGGGGTTGGGCTTGGCCCCTTAGTTCCAGTGAAGGGAACTCTTAAGGCATCAGCATACCAAGACATTTTGAAAATTTCATGCTCCCAACTTTGTGGGAGCAGTTTGGGGATGGCCCTTTCCTGTTCCAACATGACTATGCACCAGTGCAAGGTCCATAAGAGCCTTCCCAGAAGATGGGCCAACGCAATATTGAACCCTACGGACTAAGACTGGGATGCCATTAAAGTTCATGTGCGTGTAAAGGCAGGTGTCACAATACTTTTGACAATATACTGTGTGTGTGTGTTTGTGTGTTTGTATGTGTGTGTGTGTGTGTATATATATATATATATATATATATATATATATATATATATATATATATATATATATATATATGCCAGACTAATGCCCCGTACACACGGTCGGACCTTGATTGGACATTCCGACAACAAAATCCTAGGATTTTTTCTGACGGATGTTGTTTTGCGTACACACGGTTGCACAAAGTTGTCGGAATTTCCGATCGCCAAGAACGCGGTGACGTACACCACGTACGACGAGACTAGAAAAGGCCAGTTCAGAACCAAGCACGGCACCCTTTGGGCTCCTTTTGCTAATCTCGTGTTAGTAAAAGTTTGGTGAGAGACGATTCGCGCTGTTTCAGACTCGTGGTTTTCAGATCGTTTTCTGCTGTTCAGTTTGTGCTTGTGGGTTTGTATCTGCTCTTCAGTGCGTGCAGCAAGCTACGCGTGACTTTGATTAGTCATTGTGTTCTTGTTCATTCGTTACTGTTTGACAGGTCGCTCTTCACAGGCCTTGCTGTTCTTCAGTGCGTTCTGTTACTTCGTTCTGAGCAGCCGACCGTTTTCTAGCCATGTTGCGTATACGTATTCCTCGTAGAGTTCGTGCTGTGTGGGGGCTTGGTGTTGGGGTCCTGACCTTTACACAAGTCCAGTCCATGAACAGGGTGGGGAGGAGTTCATGGACCAAGAACTGGTTGCTTCAGCGTGACCAGTTCTGTCATATGCCTTTGCTCTGTGAGATCCGTGAGAATAATCCTGATGATTTCAGGAACTTTCTCCGGATGACGGACCCCGTTTTTCACTGTTTGTTGGCTTCGCTGACCCCCTATATCAGCAGGCAGGATACCTGCATGAGGCAAGCCATCACTCCGGAGCAGAGGCTAGTCGCCACCCTGCGGTACTTGGTGACGGGGAGAAGCCTGCAGGACCTCAAGTTCTCGACAGACATCTCCCCCCAGGCTCTGGGGATCATTATACCAGAGACCTGTTCTGCCATCATCCAGGTCCTGCAGAAGGATTATATGAAGGTAAGATTTTTATCCTTTAATATCACATTTTATTGTATTTAATGTTTGCTAATATATTGTATTTCTTTCCTCATTCCCTAATTACCATGATTGTGATATGCTGTGAATGTCCCCTTTGTTCTCATGCATGCTGGAATTTTATGTAATTATTTTTTTTGTCCTTCATACATATTTGCCTTCACTTACCTCCCCAGCATGGTCTCCTGCCCCTATATTCACCTCATGTAGTCACTTAACAATGTATTTTATCAGCTCCATAGTAGTGCTTTACCCTAAATACCCCCTAAAATGTTTTACATGTGATTTGTGCTTTAAATTCAGGCAGAATGCCAGAGGCTTTTTTTGGGGGTCCCCAAATCATTTGGAACCCTCCCTTCCCCCCCAACTGCTAAGTCAGCTGATACCAATCCTCTATCTATCCTCAATCATCTATCTGCTGACTTTGCCAAACCCATACACACTATACCCACCTCTTTTGTGGTCAGATTTATGGATGAATTCCCCAAAGCATGTAGTGCAAGGGCTTGCCTGAATACTTTCAAATGGTACTGTTTAAAGTTTTTGTATTCTATTATTATCTTGCTAGGTAATAGCAGAATGTCCAAATGTGCTCAAATGTGTACAGTGTGTATTTATATCTTTGTATTATGACACTTCTTACCTGTCCAGTGGGCTGCCAATAGTGTAACTAAGGAGGGGCTGTTCCAAGTAATACCCATTATTTAAGCATTCATCTCTCAATGAAGTGGAGAGGGTTACCTGTCCAAGAGTCCCCCCCCCCCTATAGTGTTAGAAATGGCCCATGAGAGGGGGGGAGGTGAATATGATAGGTGTACCTTATACTTTGGTCTTAAAAAATTCCCATTAATAAATTTTATCTTGATGTTGGCCAAGAAGTTTTGTGTCTAATCTGCTTTCCATGTTTATGTGCAAAAAGACTCATTTTTTTTGTTTTCCTCAACAGTTTCCTTCCACGCCACAGGAATGGCAGACTGTGGCCTCCCACTTTGCCCAGCGGTGGGACTTTCCTAACTGCAGAGGGGCAATTGATGGGAAACACATCCACATCGTCCCACCACCCAACTCGGGGTCGTACTATTATAATTATAAGGGGTTCAATAGTATTGTGATGTTGGCGGTGGTGTCAGCTAAATACGAGTTCCTGTATGTGGACGTGGGGAAGAATGGCCGGATGTCCGATGGTGGAGTCATTGCCCAGACGGAGTTTTACAGGTGTCTCCAGAATGACAGCTTGGACTTGCCACCTCCAGAAGACAATGTGGAAGGACTCCCATTCATTTTCAATGCAGATGAAGCATTTGCGCTGGGGGACCATCTTATGCGGCCATTCCCAATGAGGACCCTCACCCCGGATCAGAGGGTTTTAAATTACCGGCTGGCCAGAGCCAGAAGAGTGGTGGAGAACACATTTGGAATCATGGCCAGCCGGTTCCGCCTATTTCTTACACCCATACATATGGCGGAGTATAACTGAATCATATTATCCTGGCGTGCTGTGTTCTACATAACTTTTTACGTCAACATTCTACCAACTATGCTGGCTCAGTTGGGCCTGAGGCCGGAATTCTAAATGAAACAACCCTGACGGCGCTTGAAAGTGGCTGTCCTGGCTTGCCCTCCCTCAGGGCCTGTGATGTACGGCTAAGATACCTTGAGTTCTTTGCGGCTAGGGGGCCATCAATATGCCAGACAATGTGTGAAACCTTTATCAAATAAAAAAAACAAATTAAGCAAATCTTTGTTGACATTTACTGCTTGTGTTTGTTTTAGCTGACCCTGACAGATATGTGGTGAGTCCTGAAAATGGCGTGATTGTGTAACTTTACAAAGCACTGTTGGGTGTTATTTACTAAAGGCAAAGACACTTTGCACTACAAGTGCACTTGAAACTGCACTGAAACTGCACTTGTAGTGCAAAGTGGATTGGCCCTTATTAAATAACCCCCATTGTCACATAAAGCAGCAATTGGAGCACCACAAAAGTGTTGTAGCGTTGAGACAATTATCCACACATTCTTGATTAACAATCTTTTTAATACCAGCACAATCACATGTGCATTTAGAAAAGGTTTTTAAAACAAATCAACATGTTTGTTGTATAACAATTTTTGGGGTGGCATTAGAAAAAGTACAAATGTCCATTTAAGATAAAACAGGCATGTTTCAAACCAACAAGACACGAATCTTGAACTTACAAAGTTCACATTTGGTAGAACTTGAAGGCAATATCAGACATGAGTATTTAGGAACTGTGTTTGATATTGCGTTTAGATGGGGTGAAGTCACCCCCGGAAAAGCCAAATTTTGAAGATGCACACCAATTTACGAATGTCAACATGTGCTACCTGCCATCACGGGGGATCAAGGGACGTGTTTTGGGGGTGCAACCCCTTCCTCACAGCTACTTTATTATTGAGGAAGGGGTTGCACCCCCAAAACGCGTCCATTGATCTCCCGTGATGGCAGATAGCACATGTTGACACACTGTGTGCATCCTCAAAATTTGGCTTTTCTACAATTTGCGCAAAAAATTTAAAATTGTAGTACACCATAAAAGAAAGGGCTTTGGAGGGGTTTTAAACTCTCCCCAAAACATCAATGATGTTCTTATTTTTATTAATAACATCATTGATGTTTTTGGTGATATTTTCCAAGGCTACATTACACCCCATGATCTCCCCAGTCAGGATGTGGGCACTTTCTGAGGTGAAAGGATCAGGATCCACAACATCACGATCACCTAAAAAGAGAGCAACCAAAAAAAAAACATGTATTATAAATATGTCGGCATCCATCGCTTACCTGAGCCTGTGGTCGCAGACACTCACCTGTTGTGGTGACTAGTTCCACCACGTCTTCTTCCTCCTCCTGCTCTTCTTGTCTTTGGGGGATTTCCCCTTCTTCCAGAGGTGGGGGGTCTCTGGTCTCCTCGGATGAGGGGTGTCCTCCGAGTCTTTTCTCCCCTATGTGAAACAAAAAAGGTTTACTTAGCACACAGATATTTGATGGCAGAACTATAAATATAAAACATTGCTTGGAAGTGGGGTACAATTGTCTATTTTGGCAGAGTACCAAGATGTATAATTTGTATTGTCCTTTGTCAAGCTTCAATACTTTACCTGTCTTGTACAAGCTTCACAGATGGAGACCCCCCTATAGTATACACTGGAGTACCTGTGTGGGCCCCCTAATAAAAAGGGTGTTCTTGTGTCCCACACTAGTGCTCCAGCGTCCAGATGTGAAAACTGCTGTTGAGTGTCCTCTCCTTACACAGAATCTAGTTTGCATTTCATTCTAGTAACAAACACATCTACACAACCAAATTAGTTTCATACAAGTAGCCCCTAAAAAATGTGGTCAAATGCATATGGCAAAAACAATGGTGTTTTATTGTCCGAAAGAAAAATGTTTGATACGAACGAATAATGTGCCCATGAACATGAAAGTTGCCATTTTAAACTGTACAGCAGTTCAGAAAAGCACATGGAGCAGCACAAACGTAATAAACACAAAAAGAATAGGAACACTGGACAACTACTTACTTTTTTGCAGCACTCTCCGGATCTTTCTGTACTGCTCGTGTTCTCTTAATTTCAGGTCCGACCACCGCTTCCTGAGCTGATCTTTTGATCGTCGTACCCCGAAATTTCGGTGCAGACTCCTGACCACTTTCGCCATTATCTTGGCCTTTCGGACATTGGGGTTGGGGCAAGGTCCATACTTCCCATCATAGTCGGCCTTCTTCAGGATGTCGACCATCTCCAACATCTCCCCAAAGGACATATTTGTGGCCTTAAATCTTCTCCTTCTTGATCCAGACGTTTCCGGATCCGGGCTTTCCTCCCCCTCCTCCTCATTGCTGTAATTAGCACGCACCTGCTGTGTCTCCGCCATGTGCTCTTCCCCCACTGTGCAGAAGGAAAAGGGGTGGGGAATAGACTAGAAAGAACATCAGGGGCGGGCGGAGTTACACGCATGCGCAATGTGTATAAAGCGTAACACGCGTGCGTAGTACGTACGATCTGTGAGCGGAGGAAGGAGTATCGGAGGCGCCGATCGTGATAACGAAGGTAAGAGCCAAAATTGGGCCTATACTGCTTCTAGATTGAGGCCTATATTGTAACAAGATTAGTAGAGTTTAGCCTGACATTAGGGTTTGTCTTGTGTTGTGTCTTGCAGATAAAATGGATGGCTTCAATGACCACAGCTTCCTCCCCCTGTTCATAGACAAATATAGGGAGCTGCCCTGTCTGTGGCAGGTGAGACACCTCATTATAATAATAAACAAAAGAGGCAGGCAGCGCTGGAGAAACTGCTGGAGTTGGTGACGCCGGTGGTCCCCACAGCAACCATCCCCTATTTAAAATCCAAAATTGGTGGCCTGAGGAGCACTTATCTTAGAGAGCGCAAGAAGGTCACGGATTCCCAGAGATCAGGAGCTGCAGCAGATGACATTTATGTCCCCAGGCTGTGGTACTATGAGAGACTGCGATTTCTGTCAGACCACACTGAAGTCAGGGAATCCCTCTCTACCCTTCCTTCCACTCTTCCTTCCACCCCAGCTGAGGCTTCCGATGTCCAACCTGGGCCTTCCAGTCAGGAAGAAGTGGAGGAGCCCAGCTTGAGTCAGGTATAGCATTCTTCTACAGATTTCTGGTCAATAAATAAATGATGTTTACTAGATGTTATTATTGATCACTAATTGCTGATTGAAAAAAGTGTTTTACATATCAATAGACAGTAGTGGGCACAAAAAATTGGGACAAGAATGAAAAATGCTGGGCTCAGAATGATAGTCTGTTATATTTGTTAACATTCAATTTGCAACAGTCAGGAGGTGAAAATTGAGTGTGATTGATGAATAAAAGCTAAAACTATGTCCCTTTTTCATACACAGGAAGACCTCGGCCAGGAGGAGGCTGTGGAATGTGGCAGCCAGGAGGAGGCGGGGGTTAGTGGCAGCCAGGAGGAGGCGGGGCTAAGTGTCAGCCAGGAGAAGCCTGGGTCCAGTCGCAGCCTGACAGAATCACAGGTTCCTCCCCTCAGCCTTCCATACAAAAGACTGAGGAAGGCGACTCACATGCAGGATTCAGCACTCAGGCTCGTTCAGGAGGCTTCAGAGCCTCAGAGCCTTACCCACTCCTGAAGAGGCCTTTGCCTGCATGGCTGCCACCAATCTGAAGTGCATGCAGGAGGGTCAACGCCTCATGTGTGAGAAACTTATTTATAAAGTCCTAACTAAGGGGGTGAGTGGCGAAATCACACCCAAGACCGACATGATTGAGTTGGACCATCCTCCTCCTCCTCCTCCTCCTGCTGCCACAACTCCACCACCAGAGCCACAGCATGGAAGGAAGCATGGAAGGAAGACTAGAGAGTAATGGCCCTGTGTTCAGTCTGGTCTGGCAAAAGATGCAGTCTCTTGTATGACCACAGCCTGGGGACACAGATGTCATCTGCTGCTTTCCGGATCTCTGGGACTTATGGACCAGACTGCACTCCCTTAGATAAGGATTCCTCAGGCCACCAATTTTGCTTGAAAATAGTTGATGTGTGCCCTGGGGGCCAAAGGCTTCACCCATTTCAGCTGTTTCTCCAGAGTTGCCTCCCTCTTTGTTTGGTTCTGAGTCCTTAATAAAGGAATTTTTTGTTCAATTATACTCGCCTATGTGTATTTTCCTTCAAAAAGGACAGTTTGTTTGTGAGGAGACAGGTACATTTCAAAAATAAAATGTGAAATTAATAAGGGACACCAACACCAAACAATCTCCTACAGATTAAATAATATAAGATATCAATGGTGTTGTGGTAACTTGACACACAAAACACACATAAAAATATTCTGGAGTAAAACACAACAAAAACAACAATAAAAACACAGCCTTGAAAAAAACAAACAAAAAAAACCCCAAAAAATACAAAACCAGCCTGGAAGAAAACCAAAAAAATTGAAAAACAACCAAAAACAAATTTGGTCAGATGTGACAAATCTAAATATATTGAGGGAATCACAATAAATAATAAAGAAAGAAGTTTGTGAGAAGTATGTGTGAATATGAGCAGCAAAACTACTTCATTCTTGTCACATTATAAAGAAGAAGAGAGTGCGCTGTATTAAACCATTTTTTACATTGCAGCGTGACGAAAGTGCTGTATCCATTCCGAACGCTAATTTTACCAGACCGAGCTGTCTCGGAATTTCTTCTGAGCATGCATGGCACTTTGTGCGTCGGAATTGTCCACACACGGTCGGAATTGAGGCGATCGGATTTTGTTGTCGGAAAGTTTTATAGCCTGCTCTCAAACTTTGTGTGTCGGAAAATCCGATGGAAAATGTCCGATGGAGCCCGCACACGGACGGAATGTCCGACAACACGCTCCGATCGCACATTTTCCGTCGGAAAATCCGACCGTGTGTACGGGGCATAACTATGTAACTATGCAACTTCCTATCCTGCAACCAAGACAAAAAGTGAGCAGAAATCCCTCCAAAGTGATGGAAACCTGGGTTGTCACCAGAACTAGTGTCCCTATTGGACAATCTCGCAAAATTTGGGATTTTCTTTTACTTTCACTTTCGATGATAAATGTAAAGAGGACAAATAGAGAGGGTGAAACTCCCTAGCTGCAGCACAGAGAGCAATAACAAGTGACAGGTATTCTGATCCATCTGCGCTCTATTCAAACAAAAAAAATAAAGTTGTGCCTTTAGTTACCCTTGATGGCCCGTTTACACTAGAATGTCATGTGGGAAACCTGCGTTCCGTGCCAGTTTCCTGCACCGCATTTAAATTGCACTGCCCTTGAAATCTGCAGTGGGTGTCAGTGGAAAGTTAAGGACACCCCAAACACAAATTGCAAATGCAGTGCGTTTGCTTGCACTTGATTGCATAGTACAAAAGTACAGTGCGGTGCGATTTAAGCCCCTTTTAAAAGGAACGGGCTGACATTGCACTGCACAGAACTGCATGTGATTCGCACAGGAACACGCAACATGACCCTGTGTGATCCACATGCAGTTCCTAGTGTGAATGGGCCCTAAAAGACAACTCAGTGGACAAGGTAAGATGCGATGGAAAAAATAAAATTCAAGGGGGTTAAAGTTACCCTTTTAAATTAGTAGGTGCCATTTGGTGCATTAAGTACTTACCATGTTTTCTGTTGGAACACGGAATTCATTTTGTAAACCCATGTCTCAATAGGCTTCAAACAATGGTAACGATAGGTTCAAAAAACAAAATTGTATAACTGGACATAATAGATGGTAACCCTCCAGTAATGGTGGCAGTGTGACTTGTAAAATCAGATTTTACAAGCTGTACTGCCAACACTTCTCGTAGGGTTATCATCTATTGTGTCCAGTTATAGGTTTTGCTTTTTGGAACCCATGGTAACTATTTTTTAAGCCTCTTGAGGCATGGGGGAGAAAAAGAAGAAAAAAGCCTTTCTATACAACCTGCAAATCACTTTGTCTATACTTTATATCGTTATGCATCTTATAGCCGGCCTTGCTGTTGGAAAGATTCTCTGTTCCCTGTCACTATTCATTATATCATTTATGTAATAGGAAATATTACAGCTACCAAAGGGCCAATACTTTTAAAGACCCACTGGGTATGACATTCTCTTAAAATTCTGTCATGCAAAACTGGAATGTGCTCCTTTTGGAGAAGGTTAAGGAAACTTTAGACATATGTGTGTGTACAAAAAGGCTCTTAAAATGTTACTTAACCCACAACAGTAAAACTAAAGTACTCTGTACTGTATATGCAGTAAAGCATGCTTGTTATACTCACTGTGGAACCTAAGGGGTTAATCTTGCACATTGTGTAAAAAGGCTCCTGTTTTCTCTGATCCTCCCCTTCTTCCACTGTCCCCAATCCATCTCCTGATAGTACAGAGCCTTGGGGGCATGTTCAGTTTGTTCAGTTTGGTATGTACTGCTAGAGAGGTTTTTTTGCTTTTTTTGGGGGAGATTGCATGTGATCAGCACCGGGCCAATCACCACTGTCCAGACAGAAGGTCAGAAGTCATGCAGGCTCATAGGACAGTCAGAGGAGAATGAAAACTCCTCCTACAAGCTTTAAGCAGACACTGATAGAAGTCACAAGACTTAGGTCCCACAGTGAGTATAACCAGCATGCAAGCATCTGCAATCCCAATGTGAAAGCCCGAGTGCTTTCACACTGGGCCTTGCGCTGGCAGGGCGTCAAAAAAAGTCCTGCAAGCAGCTTCTTTGCAACGCTTTTGTGTTTTTGCCACTGGGCTGGGTGCGCCGATGGCCCGAGCCCTTTCACACTGCCAGCGCCCGAAAAACGCCTGAAAAACGCCCCAGTGTGAAAAGGGTCTTAAGCGGCGCTTTACCAGCGTTTTTCGGGCGCTGGCAGTGTGAAAGGGCTCCGGCTTTCACATTGGGATTGCAGATGAGGCTTCTTTCAGGTGCTTTACAGGCGCTTTTTGTAACGCTAAAACGCCTGAAAAACGCCCCAGTGTGAAAGGGGTCTTAAGATTTTCTGGTAAAGCTCAGAATTCATAGTTCCATCAATTATGGTAAATCATCCAGGTCCTGAAGCTGCAAAGAAGCCCCAGACCATCACGCTACCACCACCATGTCTGACTGTTCGTATGATGTTCTTGTTATGAAATGCTGTATTAGTTTTATGTCAGATGTAACAGGATGCACACCTTCCAAATTCCAAAAAATTACATTTTTGTCTCATCAGTCCACAGAATATTTGCCTAAAAGTCTTGGTGATAATCAGGATGTTTTTTGGTAAATGTAAGACAAGCCTTTGTGTTCTTTTTGGCCTTGAAACTCTCCTATGGATGCCATTTTTGCCCAGTCTCTTTCTTATTGTTGAATCATGAACACTGATCTTACCTGAGGCAAGTGTCTGCAGTTCTTTAGATGTTGTTCTGGTTTCTTTTATGACCTCCCGGATGAGTCATTGTCATGCTCTTGGAGTGATTTTTGTAGGCTAGCCACTCCTGGGAAGGTTCACTACTCTTCCAAGTTATCTCCATCTGTGGATAATGGCTCTCCCCTGGTTCACTGGAGTTGCAAAGCCTTAGAAATGACTTTTAACCCCTTCCTAGACCGATACATGTACATTGCTTTGTTTCTAATCTGTTCTTGATTTTTTTTAAATTGTGGCATGATGTGTGGCTTTTTGTGAACTGTTAGCGTGCTTCACTTTGTCAGACAGCTTCTATTTATGTGATTTCTTGATTCAACAGGTCTGGCAGTAATCAGGCCTGGGTGTGGCAATTGAAATTTAACTCAGCTTTCTAAAAAATTGTGGTTAATCACAGTTCATTCGTGATTCAGCATGGGAGAGGGTAATTACTTTTTCACATAGGGCTAGGCAGGTTTGAACAGCTTTTTTCCCCTTAATAAATAAAATAATAATTTAAAAACTGCATCTTGGATTTACTCAGGTTATCTTTGTAAAATATTCAAATTTGTTTGATGATCTGAATCATTTAAGTGTGAGAAATATGCAAAAAAAAAAAATAAAATCAGAAAGGGGGCAAATACTTTTTCACACAACTGTATATATATAAAATTTACACTGTGTGGGTCATGTCAAATGTGAAATCTAGTATAATGGGGGAGTTTGTTTGTATGACACTGCTCTGGAGATGCTGAAGATTTCTAGTGAATAAGATGTGTATTTGAAGTGCACGGTGCAGATCTTTTTGAGCTATTGAGTAAAAATCTTGGCATCAAACCCTGTGTTGAACAGAAAATCATTGCAATGTTTTAGCATCGAAGCCAGTGGGGAAGCACCCAGCTCTTCTTGAATAAGGCCACATTTTGCCAACGGATGCACATGAGGCTTTTGGCCGCATGCCACCTTGTTTGAGTGATTCCCCACTGAACCTCTTTAGTAAGGCAATGTTCCAGTGGCCTAATACAATAATGTGTTATGGCACGGGTGTTTAACAATTCTCAAAAATTAAGTCTGTTTTTTTCATTAAGCAGAATGTGGAAATATCTATAGGTTTATTTTATAAAAGAAAGAATGAAGGCTTGCAGCATAATCATGATCTCACATTTATACTGAAGGGATGCCTCACATTTATATGTCTTTTATATGTAAAACCTGTCTAAAAACTAATGTTTTTAGTGCTTATTATATGGAGCAGGATTTTGTATTTAGCAAGAAAATAAATCTTTGCTGTCTATAAGTATTGCTTGCCCTAAAAAGTAATCTAACAATAGAAAGTTTTACTTTGCTGGGTTACATTTAACTGGTTGAATATCCCTTATTTTTAACAATAGGATGCAATTTTAACATGTTGGTACTAAAAGGATTGATTTACACCATCTGCATAGGTCTGGCAAAGCAACAGTAGAGAGGGGCATGTTGCCACAATACAAAAGGACAAATAACAGAACATATTGAAAAGAAGACTCTGATTGCCTTGTAGTCTGGTACACACGGTAAACTGAGCAGCTCACAAGAAGTGTTCATTTCACTGACGAAAATATTTTTTTCAACGAAATGAACACTATTTTAATAGACTAAAATATGACTAAAACTCAAACAAATCAGATGACGAAAATATGACTAAAACTAATATGCCATTTTAGTCAAAAGAATGTGACTAAAATTAAATAAAAATTTGACATCAAAATTAACACTGGTTATATATCACAATGGCTAAATCTGTGTCTGTAGTGCATATTCAGACCTTAATACCATAGATAATTACATGTTAATAGATTTTTACTCCATGAATATATAATGAGTTTGGAAATTCTAGAGAAATGCTTAAATAATGCATTACAATTTAAACTCATTAGGTTTTAGTCGAGGTGTATGTACAGATTCTAGCAGGGTCGGTGCTACCACTAGGCAAACTAGGCAGCCGCCTAGGGCGCACTGCTGCCTAGGGCGCCCAGCCACTGGTGTTCCTACTCTCTTCTCTCTGCAGCAAGCAACTAAGTCTCAGCATCAGCAGGCAGCCGCCGCTCTATTCACACATAGTGTCAGAGGCGCAGTGGCGGTGGAGGACTGTGTCTGTGTCCCGACTCCCGAATGAATAGGAGCAAGCCAACATTCAATGATGGGCACTGGTAGGCTGCATTGATGGGCACTGGTAGGCTGCATTTGATGGGTGCTGGTGAGGCTGCATTTGATGGGCGCTGGCAGGCCTGATTGACGGGCGCTGGTGGGCTGCATTGATGGGTGCTTCATTAAAAAGGTGGGTTATACATGGGCAGGGCAAAGGGGGTCATGTCCGGGGTGGAGGGGGGGGGAGCAAAATGAGGTTTCGCCTAGGGTGTCAAAAATCCTTGCACCAGCCCTGGATTCTAGCTGGTGGTATTACGGTCTCCTGGCGGGCACCATTTTAGGGAAAATTCTCACCCCCAGTTATTGTTCCTCTTGCCCTATGCAAGTCCATAATTGGCTACAATTTAAGGAATTGAAAGTCAGTAGTAAGGAGTCTAAAATTTGCAGATTCATGAGCTGCTGAACATTAGAAATATGATTTATTTTATCACTTGTGCCATCTGTGCAATCCAATATGTGAGCAGAACAACAAGAATGATACGTGATTACCTCTATGACCACGTTTACAATACAATGAAAGAACATTTGACTAATGTGGCTCGTTCATTGTGGAAACAGGGATGGACAATTTAGCTGTTTTTGGTCCTGTGGAGGTCATTTGGTATGACAGTATTTTTATAATATTTTAATAATTTCTATCACTTTTATAAACTTGTGAAAGAGTATAGTTTGTTTACATTACATATACAATGCCTTGAAAAAGTATTCATACCCTTTGAAATGTTCCACATTTGATCATGTTACAACCAAAAACGTAAATAAGAAGGCCAATATGGTGGCCTGAATTTATGGGAGGAGCCTGGGGGGGTATATAAGCAGCCCACTCGCCCATGTTCCTTGTCGGTTCCAGTTTGCGATACTACACATCACTAGGCCGACTCTTCTCAGCTCACCTCATGTTCGTGAGTCTGTGCGTTCGATCACAAGTGTGTTTCGGCTTCTCCGTTCGTGGTCTTCGTCAGCGGATCTCGCTCACTGTTGCAGGTAGGATTCGAACCTTTTTGTATCATACGCAATGTTGCAATTTGTTATGCTTCATATCCCGCATCCCTTTTGTAAACAGCTGCCTCTGAGTTGTTGTCGGTCATGTCTCAACATCATTTGGCACAGGCGTAGTACATTCGTAGGTTCCCCCTGCCTTTGTTATCATCCCAGCTACAAACATATGATTCGTTGGTAGATCCAAGCCTCCGAACCGCTGTCGGTTGTTGTCCGATATCACTCGACATAGGGTTCACTGGTTATATGGTTACTGTCCATGGGGTTGCCGTCTCATCTATTTGGAGATGAGCATGTATTGTTTGCATGGGTTCTGTGGCTGATTGAGGTGGTAATTAGACTCACCTGTTGCCTTGTCTGCACTTTGATTAGCATGGGGGGCTGGGTGGTTGGTATGTGTTCGGTTTCAGAGTAAGCGGTGGCATACACTCTACAAACAATTTGTATTAGATTAATTTAATACTCCTTACTCCTGATTCGTATCGGATTAATTTAATTTCACTTACAACCGATCCGTATCAGATTCATTTAATACTCCTCACTACCGATTCGTATCAGATTAATTTCATACATTTTGCAACCGATTCTTATCAGAGTAATTTCTCTTACAACCGATTCGAATCAGATACATTGCATACTTTCTACCATCCGATTCGAGCCTAGTCGCACTGATCACTGTCACAGTTAGGATTCGTTACTTTGTATTTGTATCATGGCCCAATCGTTGCCATTTGTTGTATCCCCCATGTCATGTGTTCGGTTCCCACAACTGAACTTTTGTATTGTACAAACATTGTCCTTATCCCATCTACTTGCCCGCTTAGGGTTACAGTTTAGGCCTTCACATTCAAATTCTTCTATCTTTTCTTTCTTCGCCTATCAAAGGCTACCTTTGAGACAGCTACATCCCCCTTTGCAACCACATCTTCTGCAACATGGACACGTGCAGGCTCTGTAACGACGTCTTCTGCAGCACAGACACTTGCAAACCATTGAGACCCTTGCTACCACACAGTATCGTCTCCAGCAACTGGACATTCATAACCCTTTGCAACCATGTCTTCTGCAGCACGGACATGTGCAGGATCTGTAACAACGTCTTCTGCAGCTCAGACACTTGCGAACCATTGAGACACTTGCAACCACGCAACCACGTCTCCAGTAGCATAAAACAGTTTGCGGCACGCACCTACATGCAAGCCTGCATACAAACCTAACTTTTGCAAGTACACTCCAGTAGCACACAATCAGCCACACAAACATGTAGCGGCACTCAGTTGGCCAATCATCTTCAGTGGCATAAGAACCACTCATCATTTTCTCTGTCATTCTCCCTTAGGTCAGTCGAGTTCAGGTTCCATTCTGCACCAGGTTGGACGTTATCTCCCCAGGTTAAAAAAAATATATATATATAAAAAAGGGGAGAACATAGAGTTTGCATCATTACCAGGGCCAGTCACATGACAGGGGTGGGTCAGCTTGTTTCATGTTAAAGGAATATACATGTTACACTTATGTCACCCTCACCTCAGGTTTTCCGGTCGATAAAGTCTCGATCCATACCAGGACCTCGCTACTAGGGTGCCAGTCAGGTGTGTAGTTCACAGGTTCTTCTGTCACATTATTCTGCAGCACCCCTTTCACTATACTTTTTCTTCACATACACATTTTGGCATGCTCATCAGGCGTTAGTTACTGTCATATGTGTCTCTGCATTACACTCTGTTTTCGAAGGATGACCCTTCACCTACGCAGACAAGTTCACTAAAATGTTGTGTTTGCGGACAGTGCAAACGTTAGCATACGTCACTGTCTACAGACTGAAAGATTCCTACGTAGGCCTGACCAGATTTCAGCTGATTGCCCCACTACGCCCTGGGGGTCTGGTCTACAGGTTGCGTTCAGCACAGACAGGCACCCGAGCATCGGTTACCTGACCAGTTACCTCTTGGCTTATCTCGACTGCCACGCACTCCTTTGAGTTTTCTAAATCTTCACTCTATACAATAGAACCCAGCCACTCCTCCCTGCGCCTGTCATTTCTTGCCCTGTACTTCTCCTTTTTTTCCTCCTTATCTGAGTTTCTGTATCCCGCTCCATTCTCTGTCCTACTGCTACGTCTCCTCTTAACACATGCACCCCCTTGTTGTCTTATAGTCGGAGCCATGTCACAGGCCGGCAGTGATTACTTTACACACGCCCCTCTGTCACCCTCCGCGGGCTCAGAGAGTGGCAGTGTGCAGTCCCTCAGGGGATGGTCTATCTCCAAACTCATAGCAGAACTAAGACGCAAGGGCATTCCCTACCCCACTACGGCCAGGAAGACAGATCTCTTCAGGCTCCTCTTCCCGCCGCCAGCCACTGCAGGGCTCAGTTCCCAACAAGAATCCCTGCAGTCCATCTCTGGGGCCTTTTCCCAGCTACACTCCTTGGTCTCTTCCTCATCTGCAGCAGTTTTCTGATGTACAGACCTAAGCTACAGCTCTGGAGGGTGCCCTCCCCGACCTAGTCGTGATCCCAGTCCTAGCATTTCCTCCTGCAGGTAAGCCAGGGACTACACCTACCATCCTCCCTGCTCACCTTGTCCCAGCATGCCATAGGGGAACACCCAAAGGTCATGTGTCACTCGAAGCAGTTAAAGCAATTAAAGGGTTTGTTAACCCATTTATATAAGGCTATGCCAGCCCCTCTATTAGAGGCTGGCATAGCACACTATGTAAGTAGTTTTCAAAAAGGAGCGTTCTAAATATTTGAGCTGTCTTCAGGCCAGTCACATGACTCGCGGCCACTTTACACCTCCGATGAATGTCTTCTGTGGGAGGGGCTGTGATCTCCCTCTGACGTCAGTCGGCGAGTCACATGACCAGCCTAAAGACAGCTCAAATTCGGTATTTACAACACTCGTTTTTGAAAACTACTTACATAGTTTGCTATAACAGTCTCTAATAGAGGGGCTGGCAGTGACAAATTTAGTTTTTTATTTTTCAATAATAGCGGCGGGGGTCGGGGCAGGCACAGAGAGGGAGATGACAGCCAGGAAAGAGGGGGTGAGGAGGGAGAGAGGAAAGCAGAGGGACCATCAGTGTATGATGCAAGGACGTACTCTGACCACTGTGGTCATGGTCAACGCAGAGAGGGGATACAGGAAGTGCCAGGTTCAGGGAGGTTTTTTTACAGTTTAGAGGGGGGCAGATTACACAGCACAAGCACTGTGCTGTGTAATCTGCTTTAAGGGACCAGGATCTGTATTTTTTTGGGGGGGTTAACAAACACTTTAAACAAGTCTTGACTAAACCAGGATGGATGTCCATTGGTTGAAGTTCTACCTCTTCACATGCCCCGCCCCTGCACTGGCTATATTCCTGGTACACGGTTTCCCAGCAGGAGTCCACACTGGCTGCATCGTATTACCACACGCAGCTGGCTCTTTCTCACAATACCTTCAGGCTATACCTAGCCGGCATCCAGCATTTTGTCCTTACCGCACCCCGGAAGGCATCTGTTTTCACGGCCTATTCAGTCAGATCCCTCCTATGTGGCATCCAGAAGCAGCAGCCCGTAGACAGCTGCAAACGCCTACCTATCACTAGTGACATCTTTAGGGACATGTCTAAAATCCTCACATATTCCCCATTTGGGGTTTTTTTTATCAGGCACATCAGGATCCTTCTAGTCAACCTGTGCCTTGACCCCAGTCAGTTCTCTGGACGTTCCTTCCGGATTGGAGCAGCTTCTGCTGCATCCCAGCATGGAGTACCAGGCCACGTGATCAAAAAGTTAGGCAGATGGAAGTCAGCCTACTTTGCCACATTCATCCCCAATCCTCAGGTGGAAATGGCACAGGCCTTCACCAAGCTGGCTCAATAACCACAGAACCAATAAAGCATTATTCCGCTATCTGAGTCTTTTGGCCCCTTTTTTTGGCATACCGTCCAGACCACCAAGGCACATTTCAGGTCTATTTATGTTGTACGTTTTGTTGCGTGTTTATGAGATCCACATCTATCTCGGTTATAGGGCCACGACCATAAATAAGAAAGCCAGTATGGTGGCCTGAATTTATGGGAGGAGCCCGGGGGTATTTAAGCAGCACACGTGGCCATGCTCCTTGTCAGTTCCAGTGTGTGATACCCTCCCTCCCTTACCTTTTTCAGGGCACTTCTCAGCACATCCTTCTCCATAATTACCCATTACTTATCTTGGGTTGCCTCCTTTTCTTGGCATACTGACCAGACCACCAAGGCACACTTCAGGTCTATTTATGTTGTAAGTCTTGTTGCGTGTTTATGTAATCCATATCTGTCTTGGTCATAGGGCCATGACCATAAATGTATTTTGTATTTTTTGGGATTTTATGTGAAAGACCAACACAAAGTGGCACATAATTGTGAAGTGAAAGGAAAATGATAAATGGTTTTCAAAATATTTTACAAATAAATATATGCAAAGTGGGGCGTGCATTTATATTCAGCCCCCTTTACTCTGATGCCCCTAACTAAAATCTAGTGGAACCAATTGCCTTCAGAAGTCACCTAATTGGTAAACAGAGTCCACCTTGTGTGTAATTTAATCTCAGTATAAATACAGCTGTTCTGTGAAGCCCTCAGAGGTTTGTTACAAAACCTTAGTGAACAAACAGCACCATAAAAGCTAAGGAACACACGAGACACGTCAGGGATAAAATTGTGGAGAAGCAGAGATAGGTTATAAAAAAATATCCCAAGCTTTGAACATCTCACGGAGCATCCATCATGCAAAAATGAAAAGAGTATGGCACAACTGCAAACATACCAAGACATTGCCTTCCACCTAAACTGACAGGCCTGGCAAGGAGAAAATTAATCAGAGAAGCAGGCAAGAGGCCCATGGTAACTCTGGAGGAGCTGCAGAAATCCACAGCTCAGCTGGGAGAATCTGTCCACAGGACAACTATTAGTCGTGCACTCCACAAATCTGGCCTTTATGGAAGAGTGGCAAGAAGAAATCCATTGTTGAAAGTAAGCCATAAGAAGTCCCATTTTCAGTTTGCAAGAAGCCATGTATGGGACACAGCAAACACGTGGAAGAAGGTGCTCTGGTCAGATGAGACCTGGACAGTGGCGGAATTAGCAGGGTCGCAACAGTCGCACTTGTGACGGAGCCCGGCATTCCGCCACTGTAGGGGGGGGCCCAGTGGGGTTGCTATTCACGCACGGCTCTGAGCGGAGAACGGTGTCTGTCATGGAACAGTAGCACAGAGACACCGGCATTAACGTTCTGTTTGCCCGTCCATCCTCTCTCGCAGGGGATGAGAGAGGACACACAGCTGATCTCACTGCTCCCCCTTCTCCCCCCTCCTCTCTCCTGTGTGCTCCGCGGGAAATGTGAGCTCTTTAGCTTCACACTTGACTGCCCGCGGAACACACAGGAGAGGGTGTGGGGGAGAAGGGGGAGCAGTGAGATCAGCTGTGTGTCCTCTCTCATCCCGTGCGAGAGAGGATGGACGGGCAAACAGAACGTTAATGCCGGTGTCTCTGTGCTACTGTTCAATGAAAGACACCGATCTCCGCTCAGAGCTGTGCTGTCCTGAGAAGGCAGACGGCACTGATGGAAATTAATAGCATTCACTGATGAGCACTGATAGAAGGCACTGATGGGCACTGATAGAAGGCACTGATGAGCACTGATAGAAAGCACTGATGAGCACTGATAGAAGGCACTGATGGGCACTGATAGGAGGCATTTATGGGCACTGATAGGAGGCACTAATTGGCACTGATAGGAGGAATTTATGGGCACCGATGAGCACTGATGGGAGGCACTGATGGGCACCGATAGAAGGCACTAATGGGCACTGATAGAAGGCACTAATGGGCACTGATAGGAGGCACTGATAAAAGGCACTGATAGAAGGCACTAATGGGCACTGATAGGAGGCACTAATGGTCACTGATAGAAGGCACTAATGGTCACTGATAGAAGGCACTGATGGACACTGATAGAAGGCACTGATGGGCACTGATAGGTGGCACTAATGGGCACTGATAGAAGGCATTTATGAGCACTGGTAGAAGGCACTGATTGGCACTGATAGAAGGCACTGATGAGCACTGATAGAAGGCACTGATGAGCACTGATAGGCCACATTGATGAGCACTGATAGGCAGCACTGATAGGAGGCACTAATGTGCACTGATAGCCTGCACTGATAGGTGGCATTGATGGGCACTGATAGGTGCTACTGATGGGCACTGAGGAACACTGATAGGCAGAACTCAGGCAGTATTGATGGGCTTTGATGGGCAGAATTGAAGAGTACTGATAGGTGGCACTGATAGACGCTGTTAGGTGGCATTAATGAGCACTGATAGGTGGTGCTGATAGGCAGAATTGATGGGCACTAATAGGAGGCATTAATGAGCACTGATAGGTAACACTATTAGGTGGAAGTGATGGGCACTGATAGACGACATTGATGAGCACTGATAGGCAGCATTGATGAGCACTGATAGATGGCACTGATGATTGGGGCACTGATTATCAGTGCAAACAATTTACTGACATTCTTGACAGTTAACAGCAGTCCTTTCCTAACACAGACACAGCGTGGAAGGTTTTTTTATCTTAAAGTGGATGTAAACCCAATGTCATCCTTTCTAAACTACTGCCATAGGGGTTATCTATAAGGATATACATGCCTCCTGCATGTATCTTTACCTGTCAAATGTCTCCCCTCTGTCTGTTATTAGACCCGAAAAACTGCAGATTCTGTGGGTGGGTCTGTTGTCTGGAGCTCGGTGGGTGGAGTCATGATGTCAGTAGACTCCCCGCCCACCTCTACACTCCCCTTGTCAATATGCATTTTCTCTTGTGTATTTCTATCTGAACTTCTGCTATGATCTCTAACATCCAGTGAAAAGACAGGAAAGTAACCACATGACTTCAGCATGCCAAATCATGGTGAGGTGTGGAACAGCCAATCCTTGCAGAGCTGCTGAAGAAAGGAGTGGGGGGGGGAATTAAAAAATCATGCCTGTGTCTTAGGCTGTCACTCACAGCAAGGGGGAGGATTTGACAAAGTTTTTGTCAGTTTGTCAAGATTTATCTCACTGAACAATAAAAGAGGATTGCTCAGAGATGGATTAACTCTGTGTGGCAAGACTGGGCTCAAATGATAGCAAATCTTATACTCTACAGTATGATAAAAAAAATCGGGTTTACATCCACTTTAATGCATTCTATTCATTAAGATAAAAAAGCTTCTGTGTGTAGCAGCCCCCCCAGCACCCCCCTACTTACCTACCTGAGCCCCTTCTCTCTCCAGCGATGTCCTCGATCCCCTCAGCCATCCAGGACACTCCTCTGGATTGGCAGAGACAGAGCAGTGGCGCCATTGGCTCCCGCGGTTGTCAATCAAAGTCAGTCAGCCAATCAGGAGAGAGAGGGGGCAGGGCCAGGCCGGGGCTCTGTGTCTGAATGGATATGTGGAGCTCTGACTCGGCTTTGGTGCCCCCTGTAGCAAGCTGCTGGCTGAGGGACACTCAAAGGAAGGAGGGGCTAGGAGCAGCGAGCAGGGACCCGAGAAGAGGATCCAGGCTGCTCTGTGCAAAACCAACTGCACAGAGGAGGTAAGTATAACATGTTTGTTATTTTTTTAAAAATGAAAAACGAGCCTTTACAATCACTTTGAACCTCCTTTCTGTACTCAGTGTAACCCTGTGCATTGTTACTGTAATGCAGTTCTCTATTTTTACCACAAGATGGCAGTATTCAGTAACTCTGTTCATCATAAGTTTCTATACAAGAGTCAGGATCGCTGGGATTTGTACAGTGGAAGCAGAACTTTTCCCTATAGTTTAGCTGAGGGCAAACTACAAAACCCAAGATGCAATTGCCAGGGGGAGGGAGCAGATAAAAGGAAAAGCCTAGGAACAGGAAGGAGAGAGAGAGAGAGAGACTTGGTTGCTGGAAAGGCATGTGTAGGAAAGCTGTGTGGAGCCACATGGGCCTGGCCTGGACGGGGTTGAGCCAGAAAGCCACGAGTGTCATTGGAAAGCCAAGTATCCTGAGGAGGCAGATTGGTGGAGATCTGTACGCAGTCGGATCAGGCGGTCATCATCATCACTGCAGCCACATCTGCAAAGGACAAAGGGAGACCCCCCCCAGCAGGACACTTATCGCTTTGGTTTGTTTTGCATAGGGACCAGGTGAGAGGGTTCCTAACCCATTTAACATTACCCTTCTTGCCAGCGTGTTGGCTGTTTCAAGTTACCTCAAACCTTAATTTTACCTCTGGAAGGTTTACCCCCCTTCCTGACCAGGCCATTTTTTGTCATACGGCACTGCCTTACTTTAACTGACAATTGAGCGGTCGTGTGACACTTGTACCCAAATAAAATGTATGTATTTTTTTTTTGCCCACAAATAGAGCTTTCTTTTGGTGGTATTTGATAACAATATTTTTTACTTTCTGCTCTAAAACATATCCAATAAAAAAAAATTAAAAATCTAATTTCTTCATCAGTTTAGGCCAATATGTATTCTGCTTCATATTTTTGATAAACAAAATCCAAATAGCGTATATTGATTGGTTTGTGCAAAATGTATAGCGTCTACAAACTATGGGATATTTTTATGTATTTATTTTTACTAGTAATGGCAGCGATCAGCGGGACTACAATATTGTGGCGGAAATTGGACACTTAACAGACACTTTTTTTGGGACATTATTACACTGATCACTGTTAAAAATATGCACTGTCATTGTACTAATGGCACTGGCAGGGAAGGGGTTAACATCAGGGGTGATCAAAGCATTAACTGTGTGCCTAGCTAATGTTTCAGTGTAGTGGGGAGGTACTTTTACTAATGGAAGGCATGGATCGGTGTTCCTTTACAGATACACAGGATCCATGCCTTTTGCACTGACAGAATGACAATCTGCCTTGTTTACATAGGCAGACTGGCATTCTGTTGGTGTAGTGAAGTGAAGAATCACCTATAAATACCATGATTCTGCACAGTAAATCTGCAATAGGGCGGTTGGCAAGTGGTTAAGAACACTATAATGTACAGGTCTCTGCAATCAGCACCTGTGCTAAAGCCCATCTATTGCTGCAGTCTGCCATTCTTATCTGTTCCTACAAGTACTGCCTGCAGGTTATCTGAGTTAACCTTATCACTCTCTGCTGGGCAGAACTCTGCACCTACCCCAAATAAAGTTTAAGTCATCCAAGAAATGAATTATTTGCGAATGTTCAACTTCTCCATTTAAAGGGACATACATCTGACAGTCCCCCTCCCCCCATCTACTAAAGTAACTTTTTTATTACTATTCAATAATCTTAAAGTGATCTTTCACACCAACTTCATCTATTAAAGGGGAACTCTGATGATTACTTTACCATCTTTAGAGATTATTCAGTTTACTTCTTGAAGAGACTGCATCCCTCATTCTGCACCAACGTATGGGTCCCAAATAGCCTTTAGCGTTAGGTAGCTTTGACAACCTTCCTGAAGTCTAAACTAAGTCTCTTGCAATTGAGGGTCTCCAAGTGAGCTAGCCTTGTGTTTTTGTTACTCCTTTTCGCTCACTTGGAAAAAATCTCTTAGTCCCAGAGCTGTCTAAAAAGGGTACTGTATTGTGTTGCATTGTTACTTTGCTTTATTACCTTGTTTATCAATAGTTTCAGTTGACTGTATTCTTTGCCTGCCATACTATTCTTTGATCTTCATACTTTTTAATACTTAATACCTAATCATTTATTTTAGTGTGTGCATATTTCTCTTTGTGTGACAGCCAGGAGACTACCTGGCCAAGGTACTGAGGTGGTGTCAGCAGATGTGGTGCTCTGCCCAGGGCTCAGTGACAAACAGAGGACCCAAATCTTGTAGTGGTTCCTGCAGGGGTAGCACTACAACAGCTACAAAAGGCATTTCCTCGTTGTCTCTTTGTGAGGGTGGTTTAGGCTGCAGCACCTGCTCTACGCACTTTTGCCACCTTAGAATAGTTGTATTTCCAGAAGTTGCCCCTTTAATTTTGCAAACTTGGAGTATCGAGGTCAGTTAATGGTGTTGTAATGGATCTTTGGGATTGACCTTTCTTATCTTGAATAACTTCTACAAACATTCATGTTTTGCTTTATTGTGCTCTATGTAAGCTACCTGCACAAAATCTACTGATTCCAGCTCTATGTCCTTCACGAGTTTTCACTCTCAATGGAACTGCTGGTTACTAGTTATTTGTAGGAGGAGATCTGTTTATTTTTCTCTTTCATTTAGAAGCAGCTAAAGCCAAATGGTGAAATACACAGACCATTCACACATACAGGAGCTGTTTTAGCAGAATATAAGTAGTATTCATTCGTCTTTTTATTTATTAAAGGTATATCTATGCTACACTTAGTGTGGTGCCCTCTGGTGTTCTCTTACATAAACAGGGTAGTGCCAAGGAAGAGGCACCCATCTTGGACACAGTGGTCACTGCTGGGATGGTAGCCTCTCCTAGCTCTGTGTTCCCTGCCATCTACAGCATGCTGCATGATTGGGCTGTTACCTCAACTGAAGCTTCCACTTTCATTGGCTTTTCCAGCATAAGTTGGTAGAGGGCCAGGGTCTGTGAGAAGTAGGTATCAGCATGGAGCTGAGTTCTTTTGTAGTTCTCCTGCCTATTTATTGATGGTGCTTATTAGGTAAAAATTCACAAAACAATTCTCCTGCACTTGGGTGGTTGGTGTGAGGATGTGTAGTGCAGGCAACTCTTTTCAATGCCAACTGCTCGCATCTGCCTATGCTGTGATATGTCTATACGTTACGTCTGTTTGTGAGTACAACCATTGCTGTCTTTTATTTGGAATAAATTTATTTTTGGTAATGCACTAGGTTGGTGCGCCCTATATAAATATTTTTCTGCCTGTCTTTTCAGTCATGGAGCAGGCAGCTGAGACCTGAACCTTGCTGCTGATAATTTTCTATTTAGGGATTAGCCTAAAGGTGGTCACACACTTCAATTTTATTATCCATTTGATGTTAGATCTAATCCACAAACCATCGAATAGCCAAAACTTCCATCCAAACCATTTATGGTAGCCATACATCTTCTATTTAGTAATCCATTTGAAGTGCGATTTGAGCAAAATGATTAAATCAGCAAATAATTGAATAGCCATAACTTCCCTTCCGATTGATTTAGATCAAACTGGGTCAATTGGCCAGGGTGGAAAATTAATGATTGTTTTGCATTAGTAAGAAACACTGAGGTGATTTAGTCACAAATCCAACTGTCTTTCCCTCAATCAGACTATGAGATGTGATTGTTAAAGTGGTTGTAAAGGCTCAAGGTTTCCATTCTTTGCATGAAGATAAAAAACCTCCTATGTGCAGCAACTTCCCCAGCCCCCCTAAAACTAACCTGAGCCCGATCTTCCTCTAGCGATGTGCACAAGAGCCTTGACTCTCTGGGAAATCTCCCTCCTCATTTGCTGAGACAGCAGTTGGAGCCATTGAGGGATCCGAAAAGAAGAGGATCCAGGCTGCTCTGTGCAAAACCACTGCACAGAGCAGGTAAATATAACAAATTTGTTATCTAAAGAAAACAAAAAAAAAAACAAAAAAAAAACAAAACAGTTTAATATCACTTTAATTTTTGATCAGATCTTTCAGCTATCAATTGTAATCCACTTCCCTGTGTTAGCATATTAACTGAATGAGTTGTTGACTGTAAATTGGTTATTCCTATTGGTAGCGATGGATTGGAAAATAAATTGATTACTGAAGCGTGTGTGACCATGATTAGGCTAAATTTAGGTTGTATTTGATCAAGCTAAGTCAACCAGCCAGGGCGGAAAATTATCAGTTGTTTTAAACTGATCAGCACCACCTGAATACTTTGCTCATGATTATGAACAGATTTTGATGGGTCATATTATGAGATTACATGATGGAAAAAGAGATGCGATCAACAATTTACAATATTATGATCACATCTTAACTATAGATTGAAATCCCCTTTCCTGTGGTTGGCATATTGATTAAGTGGATTGTCGATTATAGATTGATTATTCCTATCAGAAGAGATCAATCAGAAAAGAAACGTATCATTTATCAAAGCATGTATGGCCATTATAAGGCATACCTTCCAACTTTCTGAAACGGGAAAGAGGGAAACCTTCTCAAACAATGTATTTAGGCAATGGACACACCTCTGTCGTGCCTTTAGTTATGCAGACCATATATAAAGTGTACACCAGAAATAATTAGTTTTAATTCATATTGTTTCTTTTGCACCATTACCTTTCCTTTCCCTTCATTACAAACAAGATATTTAGGAGATAGGATAAAGGTTTCATGCAGAATAACACTTTTAGTAGTACATTTTCATAGATATCTGTATATCAGACCAAAAAAGTTTGAATGAGGAGGAAAGAGGGACAGAGGGATTTGGTTCCAGAAGAGGGAAAGTCCCTCAAAATGAGGGACAGTTGCGAGGTATGCTAAAATATAAAGCGTAAAATAGGAAATAGAGCATACAAAGTGCAAATACGGCAAATATCCAGATTTGGCATATGTGTGCAGAACTAATGTTAATGAGTTCCACATTAATTCTGGACAGCACTGCAGATATTTTCAGTAACAACACCTTTCTTTCATACTGCCCTTCTTAAAAAGGCACAGGTTTCTTGAGGTTAACCTCAGAAGAACAGAATTAGTGAGTATATGACGAGATGCGTAGCTGAAGTGTTGCATTTGAAAAAACAGAAATGTGGTGACCAGGCCAAACAGTACGTTATGGTACTGTACCACCACATCTATATACCTGGGGATTTACTAATGCTGCTTACCAGAATTCCTGTATAGGGGTCTCCTTATGTCCTACTGAAAATCAGGATTATTTAAAGTGATACTAAACAGAGAAATGTTAATTGCCATAATTTGTTTATATAAATCATATATATCATGGCACTGTATTTTTTTTTCAAAATCCTCTAAGGACCTTATTCCTGCAGCCCTGTTATGTGGTCACATGATGTTTCCCTGTTCTTTGGCATCTGTAGGGAAAGATCTTTGAGAGGGGCTAATATTACTCTGCTGATGCATGCCTTCTGCAGTGCGAGTCTGTGCCTGAGCAACCCTAATTGATGAGGTGCCAATCACATGACTAAAAAAAAAAAAACAGTTTCAGAAGAGCAATTCAAATTAGATTTTAAAAATTAAATAATTGTTTTCAGCTCCCAATACATTTTTATTGAACATTAGGCCTCGTTCACACCATATGTGCATGGAAAATCCCCGCAGATTTCACTTGCTGAGACTCAAGTTTACATCACTGTTCATGCAAGTTTCAGTGATTTTTTTATGCACATTGACATCAGTTTTCATGCGTGTTTTTTTTATGTACAGATAGACATCACATATTTTTATATATAATAGACCTCACGCTTGGTTGTTAATAAAAACAAGACTGCTTCACCCTAAAAATCCTGAATACTGGGCCTTACAAAAATCTATTTAAAAAAGTGCTCTGTCCATTACAAATCCATTCCCGTGATTAAATAATACAAATCAATACACATAATAAGGTTAAATATTCAGTAAAAAAACAAATTCCGTAGCTTAAATGAGTAAAAACAAATAATCAGTAAAATAAATTCCATATCATATAGCCATACGAATTAACCACTTGCCGACCGCCTAACGCAGATATACTGCGGCAGAATCGCATGGGCAGGCAAAATCACGTATGTGATACATGACTTGCCTCCCGTGGGCCCGAGGCAGTCGGCTTCATTCCAGGAGCGATCCGTGCTGAGGGGGAGGCCATTGATTCATGGTCACCCCCTCGCAATCGCTCCCGGTGAATGAGAATATTCCTCTGCTGCTGTAATGTAAACAGCGGCAGAGGAAGTGATGTCATCTCTCCTCGTGTCGGTCTTTTAGTTCCGGCGCCAAGGAGAGAAGACATCAAGTAAGTGCACCAACACTACACATACAGTAGAACACACAGGCACACTTTTCACCCCCCAATCACCCCTCGATAGCCCCCGATCACCCCCCTGCACCCCCTGTCACAGTGACACCAATAGCAGTTTTTTTTTTTTTTTTTTTACTGATTATTGCATTGGTGTCATTTGTGACAGTTATATGTGGTAGGGCAGTTAGTGGTAGGCCCCTTTAGGTCTAGGGTACCCCCCTAACCCCCCCTAATAAAGGTTTAACCCCTTGATCACCCCCGTCGCCAGTGTCACTAAGCAATAGTTTTTCTGATCGCTGTATTAGTGTCACAGGTGATGCTGTTTAGGCAGGTAAGTATTTAGGTTCGCCGTCAGCTTTTTATAGCGTCAGGGACCCCCATATACTACCTAATAAAGGTTTTAACCCCCTGATTGCCCCCTAGTTAACCCTTTCACCAGTGATCACCGTATAACTGTTACGGGTGACGCTGGTTAGTTAGTTTGTTTTTTATAGTGTCAGGGCACCCGCCGTTTATTACCTAATAAAGGTTTAACCCCCAGATCGGCCAGTGGGTGATATAAGTTAGGTTTTAGGGTCAGATAGGGTCTGCATCGCCCCAGGCAGTATCAGATTAGTGCCAGTAGCGCTAACCCCCCTGCACGCAGCATACACATCCCTTAGTGTATAGTATCTGAACTGATCAATATCTGATCTGAGCCCGGCCCAGCCCACCCAAGACACTAACAAAACACTAAACGCATAACTGCAGCGTTCACAGAGTCAGGCCTGATCCCTGCGATCGCTAACAGTTTTTTTGGTAGCGTTTTGATACAGTCGCTAACAGTCAGGAGCTTTTTTACCTGAGTCTCACTACTGTACCACTAAATTTAGAGCCCAAAATGGCAAATCGAAGGTACACTAGTGAAGAGGCCTACACGTTTCTGAGCATGACAGATAGTGAAGAGGAAGTCACTCATCTGTCAGATTCAGACACAGAATACGATCCTGTAGACAACAGCGGCTCCATGACAGATAGCTCTGACGACGGAGTTGTGGTCCCTGCCAAGGTCAGGCGTACCCGACTCCGTTCTTCTCCTGCTGTTGTTGAGGTGCAAGAACCGCAGGTCCCTTGTATGGAGCAGAGCAGTACTAGCGCCGCTATTCATTCTGGTGAACTGGCAAGCACCAGCGGCCTAGTACACCCTGGTCATAGTGAAACCAGCACTGCAGTATCACGTGGTGACGTGGCGAGTCCCATAAGTGCAGTTCAAGCTGGTGAAGTGGCAAGCACGAGTAGTGTCCCGCTGCCACCAAGAAGACAAACACAGGCCCGTCATGCCCATAGTGCCCTTCCTGCTGCATTCACAAATCCTAATTGGGAACCCACCACTTCTGCAGCACCCGTACTTCCCCCATTCACTGGCCAACCCGGCATTCAGGTGGAAACGCTGTTTTTCACCGAAGATCTCTATAGATCTATTGTGGACCAAAGCAATTTGTACGCTGGTCAACACATCACCACTATTCCCCAGTCCTCCCTTGCCAGAGATTGGAGACCAATTATGGTTTCCGAATTTAAGCTCTTTCTGGGGCTATCCCTCAACATGGGCATAACTAAAAAGAGTGAGTTGCGGTCATATTGGTCCACTGACCCAATTCACCATATGCCCTTGTTCTCTGCCTCCATGACCAGGGCACGATATGAGCAGATCTTGCGGTTCATGCATTTCAACAAAAATGAACTCTGTCGTCCTCGTGGAGACCCTGGATACGATCGGCTCTACAAAATTCAGCCCCTCGTAAACCACTTCAACCAACGTTTTGCAGACTTGTTTACTCCCCATCAAGTTGTCTGCGTTGTTAAGTGCCTGATTAAGTTTCCTGGCCGCTTGTCATTCAAAAGTACCTTCCCAGCAAGCGTGCCAGATACGGGGTCAAGATGTATAAGCCCTGTGACAGGGGCACAGGCTATACATGTAGTTTTATGGTTTACGAGAGCAAAGTCACGTAGAGCCGACAAACTGCCCTGACTACATAGGAAGCGCTGGCAAGATTGTGTGGGACTTGGTGTCACCCTTATTCGGAAAGGGGTACCACTTGTACGTGGACAATTATTACACGAGCGTGCCACTTTTTAGTCACTTGTTTGATCATCAGATTGGAGCATGTGGCACCGTGCGATCTAATCACCGAGGCTTTCCCCAGCGGCTTGTAGATTCCCGTCTTAGGCCGGGGGAGAGAGCCTGGTGGAAGTGTAATAACTTACTCGCTATGAAGTGGAGGGATAATAAGATTGTTTTCGTTCTTACCTCCCTTCATGCAGACACGACGGTCCAAATTCCTTCGGCGACTGGTGTTGTGGAGAAACCCCTCTGTGTCCACGAATATAACCAAAATATTGGAGGGGTGGACCTCAACGACCAGTTGTTGGCGCCGTACCTAGTTGCCGTAAGGCCAGATGCTGGTACAAGAAAGTGTCTGTTTATTTATTTTAATCGGCTTTGCTGAACGCTCATGTGCTATACAGAGCTTCAGGACGGACTGGATCCTTCCTTAAATTCCAGGAAGGGATCGTCAGAGCCCTTCTGTTTCCAGACGGTGCTCCACCTCACCATCCCCAACCAAATGCAGTAAGCCAGCTGCATGAGAGGCATTTTCTTTATGTCCTCCCGAGTGCCCCTACCCAACAAACCCCCCAAAAAAGATGTCGTGTCTGCAGCAAGCGCGGATATAGGCGTGACACCCGCTATTATTGTCCCTCCTGTCCTGACAATCCTGGTCTTTGCATTGGTGAATGTTTTGAACGCTACCATACACTAGTTGAGTATTAGCGTAGGGTACAGCATTGCGCAGACTAGGCACACTTTCACAGGGTCTCCCAAGATGCCATCGCATTTTGAGAGACCCGAACCTGGAACCGATTACAGTTACAAAAGTAACAGTTACAAAAAAAAGTGCAAAAAAACAAAAAAAAAAAAAAAAAAATAGTTGTCGTTTTATTGTTCTCTCTCTCTCTATTCTCTCTCTATTGTTCTGCTCTTTTTTACTGTATTCTATTCTGCAATGTTTTATTGTTATTATGTTTTATCAGGTTTGCTTTTCAGGTGTACAATTTTTTTATACTTTACTGTTTACTGTGCTTTATTGTCAACCATTTTTTTGTTTTCAGGTACGCCATTCAGCTGCAGCGCAGATTTATTTATCTTGACAGCAACAGCGTGACTCCAGGAGGTGATTTCACCACTACAGTTAAAAAAAAAAGAGCATATATGCCGAAGCATGGGGGCAGCAGAGGCGGAGAAGCGATTTGCTCCTACCTTTTGTGGGTGGATGCCCCCATGCTTCGGCATATATATATTTTAGGCACAGCTTGTGTTAAAAAATGTTTTATTTTTTACTATTTTTTTTTGTATTTGCTTTGCAGGTATGGTATGTCTTACTGTTATGCCCTGTACACAGGGTCGGACATTGATCGGACATTCCGACAACAAAATCCATGGATTTTTTCCGACGGATGTTGGCTCAAACTTGTCTTGCATACACACGGCCACACAAAGTTGTTGGAAAATCCGATCGTTCTGAACGTGGTGACGTAAAACACGTACGTCGGGACTATAAACGGGGCAGTAGCCAATAGCTTTCGTCTCTTAATTTATTCTGAGCATGCGTGGCACTTTGTGCGTCGGATTTGTGTACATGCGATCGGAATGGATTTTGTTGCCGGAAAATTTTATAGCAAGCTCTCAAACTTTGTGTGTCGGAAATTCCTATGGAAAATGTGTGATGGAGCCTACACACGGTCGGAATTTCCGACAACAAGGTCCTATCACACATTTTCCACTGGAAAATCCTATTGTGTGTACAGGGCATTATACTGTAATGTTACTTTGTTTTATTGTTAACCATCATTTGCTTAGCAGGTACGCCATTCAGTTGCAGCGCAGATTTATTTATCTTGACAGCAACAGCGTTTGCTCCCACGATACATAAAGCCGTGACTCCAGCGCTGTAGGAGGTGATTTCACCACCGCAGTTAAAAAAAAGAGCGTATATGCCGAAGCATGGGGGCGGAGGAGCGATTTGCTCCTAACTTTTGGGGCGGATGCCCCCATGCTTCGGCATATATAAATGGTGCATGTATTCCCATCATTAGAAGTGGGTGGATGAAGGAAGGTATTCTAATGGTGGGCATACCCACCGATCAATCTCTTTTTTTCGTTCAGCCCACAGGCTGCATGAAAAAAAGGATTACAATATATGCCCAACAAGGACCAGCAACGTACTGGTATGTTGCTGGACTTTGAGTGGTTATACCAGAATGATGCCTGCAGGTTTAGGTAACATCATGGTATCATTCTTTTCAGCCAGCGGTCGGCTTTCATGTAAAAGCAATCCTAGCGGCTAATTAGCCTCTAGACTGCTTTTACAAGCAGTGGGAGGGAATGTCCCCCCCCACCATCTTTCATGGTTTTCCCAACAGGGAATCTGAGAATGCAGCTGTGATTCCGCCAGCTGACCATAGAGCTGATCAGAGACCAGAATGGCTCCAATCATCTCTATAGCCTAAGAAACCAGAAGCTACGAACATTTCATGACTTAGATTTCGCCGGATGTAAACAGCGCCATTGGGAAATTGGGAAAGCATTTTATCACACCGATCTTGGTGTGGTCAGATGCTTTGAGGGCAGAGGAGAGATCTAGGGTGTAATAGACCCCAATTTTTTCAAAAAGGAGTACCTCTCACTACCTATTGCTATCATAGAGGATATGTACATTCCCTGACATAACAATAAATATGAAAAAAAAATTAAAGGAACAGTTTAAAAATAAGATAAAGCAAAAAAAAAAAAAAAGAAAGAAAAAAAAAAAGCACCCCTATCCCCCCCTGTCTGTCGGTCTGGCGTCAAATGTAAACAGCAATTGCACCATGCATGTGAGGTATCACCGCAAAGGTCAGATTGAGGGCAGTAATTTTAGCAGCAGACCTCCTCTGTAAATCTAAAGTGGTAACCTGTAAATCTTTATGTGGACACTTGTTTTCAATAGTGGTTATTGATTTTCACCTTGGTTATTGATTCGTATGGCTATATGATATGGAATATCTTTTTACTGATTATTTATCTTTATTGATTATGTGTATTCTTTAATCACGGGTATTGATTTGTAATACATTTTCACTTAAAGGGACAGTGCACTCTTTTTACCAGATATATATAATACCCTGTGTCATTATGTCAGTTTTTTTCTGCACAGAAAACTGCATACACACTGCAGATGTGATACTGGCATTGTGGTGTGAACAGGGCACATAAAGGGCAATTGTTTTCTTTGTGCCCTTGCAGAATGCTTGCAGAAAAACTCATGTCTCTGCACATGGTGTGAGCGAGGCCTAAATGTATATTTTTTGATATGGTATAGGTGGAGTCAAAGATGACTGACATTAGCTTTCATTCAGTTCAGACGGCATCTGCATCCCAGGCTCTTTTTTTTTTAACTCTACAGGTATCAGCAATTACATTACATTACATATATTTAATCCTGATTTATATTAAAACTAAGCTTTTTTATGAGTTTCTTAGTGAACGTAATCAATCAGCATAATATAACCCCCCCCCCCCCAGTGTTTAGCAATAGGATGGCATGGAGGAGGAGGGAGGGGAGTGTCATTTACCACTGTGTATACGCCCACATGTGTGACTCTATAGTCATGCGGACTGCACAGATAAGAAAAAAGGGAGAATGAAGGGCTCAGAAGGGAACTGAAACAGTACATGCTCAGTAGAGGAACACCAGCTGGTCTATACAATCTCAGCCTGAAATGGGGACACAGAAAAAATGGGAGGGACACCTGAAGGCTGTGAGTATGAACACTTTGTTATATGTCATGTAATGAGAGTTTTTCATAGTCTTGGTTTATTGACACTTTAACAAGGCAAACATCAATGAGCAAAGTATAGCAACAAGTCTGAACTCATACTTCTCTAAATTTTATTACAGTAAATATAATTGTTTGGGTGTTATAATTTCTCTTTATGTGTCTGCATTAATTAAGTACATTTGAATCCATTTAAAATAAATATGAACACGACTTTGAACTTTTAAAAGAAATAGTCTTAGCTCAGAGCAAAGACCACAAGGTGCCTGTGTGCCAGAAAAGTCTCTTTCATGCCTCTTTCTGATTTGGTTTCGCTATGTTACTGGGGCCTGATTTCTAAGCTCTGTCAGCTTTCACATTACTGTCCAGAGAGACTGCCTCATTGGCCCTTAAGGGCTCTCATTGGACTGGGCTATGAAAATTAGTGGAGCTTAGTCAGAGACAATCAGGTCTCAGTAGCAAATTGGAAACAAAATTAAGTATAGGATCACTTATAGTGCAGAGTCTTTAAGTTGGATTCATGTCATATTCATAGCATTTAGCATGCTGATGTGCAATAAATGTACTTGAATTGACATCCACTTTTTGGCGCATTGCGTTGCATTGATATGCATTTTTTAACACATTTCATTCATAGGCAGATTTTTTGTTTGCAGCCAAAATACATTATTTTTTTTGTCTTAAATGATGTTGCCCTGTTTTAAATGCAGCATGTTCACTTTTCACAAATTGCACACCAATGCAACCTGTTGTGAACTGGGCCTATTGGAAACAATGATTTTCACCTTGTCATTGCATCAGTCTGGTATTGCCGAATGCAGACCAACAGATATGGTGTGAATCAATCTTGATCCTTGTTACTGCCACTGACAAAACTATGTCTGTGACAGTAGCAGCATGTAAAGAAACTCAGGGGCATATTAACAGCTGTAAATTGGTTACATTTTAGAAGCAGGCTGACAGTTATATTATAGAAGCAATCCAATGGCTGTACAGCACAAATGCCCTACGGTACTTTTTTATGTGGCACTACCCCTTGCACACGAATGAGCACATATGGCGCACATGTGTACATAAATGACGATTGAGCTCCAATTAACCTTGCAGGCCACGCAGCAGGTTACAGAATGGATGTGGAGCACGTGAGCCCACTGAGTGGCATGCCAAGGCGAGGTATCTACATTTGTCAGTCTTATCAATATGATAAAAATGCGAGAGCTGTGCCGCCAGGTAATATGATCCAAAGTCCAAAACTGCCAGGCCCCCTAGGGAAGTTGGGATCTGAAGAACCTTCCAGGATAATTTGTGTCTACTGGGCCCCCATGTGAAAGACTGTAACAAAGTGTCCATAGTTTTAAAGTATCTAAATGGAACGTAGACGGGTGCCATAGTTCATAAATAATTTGTGGCAATAGTATTATTTTGACTATTCCCACGCGGCCCATAACTCCCAATGTCAATATGGCCCACGTCTGTGTTTTGGCTTTAATCAGCAGGAGAAGAGGCTCTACATTCAGCGAGATATAGTCAGCTACATCCCTCGAAACCTGGAACCCCAAGTGTTTAAAAGTGCTAACTCTCAGCAAGGGCATATTGGCCTGGTCTTCAGATGGGGGAGACATATCCATGGGGAGGATCTGGGACTTGTTCTAGTTTATTTCAAGGCCTGAGAATCTACCGAAATTGACTATGATCTGTAGCGCAGTTGAAAGGGAGGGGCCAGAGTCAGCCAGGTAAAGGAGCATGTCATCTGCATATAGTCTCACACTTTCAACCACAGATCCAGATGTTAACCCTCTAATATCGGGGTGGTCCCTAAGTGCCACCGCTAAGGGTTCTACAGCTAGTGCATATAGAAGGGGTGAAATGGGGCACCCCTGTCAGATCCCCCTTGAAAGCGGGAAAGCGTCAGACGTTAAGCCATTTGCTACCACCCTAGCCTGCAGTGTATCATAAGGTATGGTGAGCCATTTGACGAAGTTGGGGCCGAAACCATAGCAGCGAAGGCACTGCCACAGGTACTGCCATTCAACCGAGTCAAATACCTTGGCCGCATAAAGGGAGACTACTACTCCAGAGCTGGTTTGGTCATAGGAGGCCTGTAGGTTCATGAAGTGGCGTCTGGTATTGAATGCCGTGTTTTTTGCCGGCATGAAGCCAGTTTGATCTGAGTGTATCGATGAGGGAATTACTTTGTTTAGGCGTAGAGCCAGGATTTTGGCCAAAATTTTGATGTCTGTTTGTAGTAGGGAAATAGGTCTATATGATTCTGCACTATGGGGGTCCTTACCCGGTTTAGGGATAAGGACTATAATCGCTTCCCTCAGATTCAGGAAGGGTTGTGGCTTTGAATATAGCCTGATAGAGGGCCAGAAGTCTAGGGAAGAGGACATCAGAAAAATGGACATAGAATTCGACAGGCAGGCCATCTGAGACCAGGGCTTTAGCCTTTGCAAATTGAGCTAGGGCGAGGGTAATGTCATCTGCTGAGATCAGGGCCTCCAACAAATCAGCCTCTTCGGCAGATAGTTTTGGGAGATCCAGTGTCTCTAGAAGGGTTAAGAGATCCTGAGGGGGATAGTGCACTTTGGATGTGTAGACTTCCCGGAAGAAATCCACAAATTCCCTGGCAATGATCGCGGGGTCTGTAATGTCCCCTGTCGTGGCTGAGTGCAAGGTAATTACCACTAGGGGTCTGCAGTCCAGATGCGCCAGATAGGCCAGTAATTTACCCGGGAGCTTACCTTGCTCAAGGATCTTTTGTTTGCTAAAAAACCACTTATGTTTAGCCCGTTCCTGGCACAGCTGGTCCACCACCCTGGTCTGCAGTTTTAATTGTGCCAGGGGGTCAGATGACAGTGAGGAGACATAACGGTCCTCCCACATCATCAACTGAGTCATGGCATGTGCATAATCTGCTTTAGAATTGCATTTAAACCTAGAAATGGATTCAGTAAGTAATAGTCTGGCATGTTTCTTAAAGGTTTCCCAGATCACTAAGGGAGAGGCTGTATATGCATTGTTATTGAAGAAAATGTGGGGCACACTGGAACAACGGAAAAGTAGCATAAGCAACATAACAGGGGCTGAAGGAGAAAAAAAAACATGTCCAGTGTCCCCAGTAAACTAGAAACGGAGTAGCAGGGGCTGTGGGCAGCATCATACAGGTAGGTAGGAGAGTTTTGCAGCAGGTGCCTGTACAGTACTTCCGGCTCAAGAAGGATTTAATCGATCGAGCCATTCGATGGCAGCTCCCAGTTCTTCAAAGAAATGGACGTGGTCCTCATCGACCACACGGAGACGAGCGTGGAATAGTATGGAGTACTTCAGGTGGCGGACTCGCAGACGCCGCTTGATCTCGGTGAACTGATTGCGTTTTCGCTGCACCTCCACTGAAAAGACGGGGAATGCCAAAATCTGATGTTTATGCAGGGGGATATTACCCTTCTCCTGAGCTAGTCGCAGGATAGCATCACAATACCTGTATTTGAGAAACTTGGCAATAAAGACACGTGGAAGTGCTCCCTGAGGTGTTTTTTTTCCAGTGAGCTTGCTCCACAATAAACGATTGCGAGAAGGCCTCCCTGCAATAGGTGTTGATGAGCAGGTCTTCAAGGAATGTGGTTGGGTAGTTACCCTCTTCTCCTTCCAGGAGGCCTATAGAGCGAAGATTGTTCCGCCTCAAACGATTTTCAAATCGTCCTGTTTCTGCTGGAGCTGGGCAATGAGACAGTGTGCCTGATCCGCCGACTCGTGCAAGAGCGGGAGGGCTCCCAGGCATTGCGCTGACTCACCCACTCTGTCCAGCAGGTGTTGCATATCCTGGTGGACTAGGGAGATGTCCACTTTCATCTCCTCAATCCTCGTAGTGAGGGAGGCCTGGCAGGTAGTGATCCCCTCCAGGATTTCTGCCTTAACAGCCACGCAGGTAGTAGAGGGGGAGGAGGGGAAGCCGCCATCTTTGGCCTGTGGGTCTTCGTCCTGTCGGCAGAATCGATCAAGTTTAGCAACCATGTCAGCCTGTTTGCAAGGTGGTGACATCTCTCCAGGGGTCACCGAGACACTGCAGGTAAGATACCAGGTGGATGTCTCAGGAAGAGAGGGACAGGATGGTAGATTCACTCAATCTCAGCGGCGGAGCTCAGCTCAGGCACGTCTTACCACATGCAGCTTCAGGCCACGCCCCGAGTCTTGACATTTTTGGTTTCTATTAACACGACTGATGGGGAAGACCATAATTAACCAGAGGTAATGGTTACTTAAGTTCACTTAAAGGATTGTAAAGTTGTAAATTGTTTCACCTTAATGGGTGGCTTTCCATGGGGGCAGGGGAGGAGCCAAGAGTGCCTGCAGGGCACCCCAGAAGAGGAGGATTGGGGCTGCACTGTGCAAAACCAACTGCACAGAGCAGGTAAGTATAACATGTTTGTTTATTTTATAAAAAAAAAATCCTTTAACTGGTCAACTCCCTCTGGTTCATCATTGGGACAACTGTGCGGGTGGATTTGCACATCCGCATGCTTTAGGATTATTCACAGTGTTGAAGATTGGTGCTTTGAATTTTTCATGTCATAAACTTTTCTCACTTGTGAACTTTCCCACTGTGTGGACGGGAGAATAGCCATCTTGCACATACTTGTTTGCCATTTTGCATATTTTATGCATTTTATTTGCAGATGGTTACCTTCTTTTTGCACTATTTTTAGTGATATGTACAGTGGGTATAGAAAAGAATCACCTCCATTTAAAATAATCACATTTTGTTGCTTTGCAACCTGAAATGAAGACAGACACAGTTTTTTTTTTGTCCATCTGTATTTACAAGTGCAGCTTATAACATCCAAGTGAAAGATATAACACCAATATGTCAGAAAAAAATAAAAATTCAAAAACAGAATCACTGAGTTGGAAAAAGGATCACCCCTTTGTGTCAGTATATTGTTGAACCACCCTTTGCTTTAATTACAGCCTTTAGTTTGTTGGGATATGTCTCTACTAACTTTGCACATCTAGCCTTTGCAATATTTTGCCACTCCACTAAAGTTCAGTTAAATTTGATGGTGGCCGTTTGTGGACTGCAGTTTTCAAGTCATTCCACACTGACTTTAGTGACTTTAGTTGATGTGACCAAAATATCAAATTATTAAGAAGCATAGCATGATAGTGGCAGGCTTTTACTGGGGATGAAGAGTAATTAATAAAGAAGCATTGCATGTTAGTGGCAGGCCTTTACTGGGGATGAAGAGTAATTAATAAAGAAGCATTGCATGATAGTGGCAGTCCTTTACTGGGGATGAAGAGTAATTAATAAAGAAGCATTGCATGATAGTGGCAGGCCTTTACTGGGGATGAAGAATAATTAGTAGCAATTAGGACATCATGGTCCCCAATACAAACAACTCTGATTTACAGACAGATTCACAGATAGAATCATAGCACTAAACTGTGGTAAAATGTAGCCAACACACCGACAGTTGTGGCAAATTATTGGACATTGTTGTAACACATGGGCAACAAATGGACAGCTATGGCAATATGTGGGCAACCAAGGGCAATGGCGAATCATGATGAATGATAGAATTACATAGGCAGTAAACAGGCAATGGAGACAATACACAGGCAAAAAACAAAGTATACTATACAGCAGGGATCTCCAAACTACAGCCCTCCAGCTGTTGCGGAACTACATGTCCCATGAGGCATTGTAAAATTCTGACATTCACAGACATTACTAGGCAGTCCCTGAACAACTAGAGGGCCATAGTTTGGAGACCCCTGCTATACTCCAAGCACTTAACCTCCTACACTGCATTTAATCTCTGCAGTGACTGGGACTCTCAGAGTATAATACTACTAAGCGAAAACACCAGGCAACCTGAAAACTCAGTAATTGTATTGAGCCTCTAGACTAATGCTGGAGAGTTTCCAACTACAGTATGTACATACGGTAGGCAGGCAGCCATGGTTGTCACACAAGCTATATTTAAGACAAGTCTGCCTTTGATTGTCTCCATTGAATGATGGCTTGCTGGGACAAGTAGTTTACACAATAAAGATAAGGTTCTTTGTGCTTTCTTTTCAGCTCACAGGAAGAAACAATGATACTCTATTTCTGTTTTCTGTACCTACTAAAATTGTTCTTAGCCTGAAAGTAAAATTGAATGCAGCCACCACTGGACTGGTAAGCTGCAATATAAAACATTTAGTTGATTTAAAAATAATTTTTAATTGCAAAAAATAAAATAAAACACAGAAGAAAACTGTCAGTAGTGTAAATTTTGCAATCATTATACTTTAGTTTAATAACCACAATAAGCTTACTTTGTAGTCAGTTTCTGTAGTGTGAGATATAGCCGAATATGGACGCAATATATTTTGAGGTATTATATTCTGGCATTTTTATCTATTACCAGGAGTCCCTCATACTGCCCATCCTGCGCTACAGGTTCAAGTATTTTTTGTAGGTGTAGGCAGCTGTAGTTATATATAAGTTTTAAATATTTTGCGCTTACCCAAAATTAATCAATTAAATTCTGTGTATAATTACAAAGATGAAAAAATTGAAAACATTATGATTGGTTAATTGGTGCTTCAACTTCAAAAGAATCTAAATACTCAATTCAGCTATATGGAAACCATAAATAAAGTGCACAACCACAAATAAACACAGTAATCATATATGGTTAAAAAACAGTGATAAAGTCCACATTACAAATAAAACTTTATTCGCTAAAATTTTATTTGTGATGTGGACCTTATCACTGGTTTTTAACCGTATATAATCACTGTGTTTAGCTGTATTTATTTGCAGTTCTCTACTTCCCATGTACAAATCAAGCTTGCCCTCACTGCACTTGACTCTTGAAGCTATTATACCAAAAAAGGCTGTCTGTTAAAGTCCAACTCCCTTGCTTTGCCTTCCCACCCATCCAGCGGTCACCACCCTTGGAGAACTTATCACACCACTTTTCCTTTTCACTTCATAGGGCTTTGTCCTCTGGTGGTGTACAGGTCCTAAACACTACAAAGAGCCGGACCAAATAATGATGTGATGCAAGTTTCGGAAGCATTCTTTTGTGAACGCAGGGTGGCTACCCCCAGGCACAAGGTCCTTGATGCCCTGGGATTACAGAAGGTGGGTCAATTGACCCTGGCTGTAATTCAACTCAGTAGACTGACAACATCTTATGGAGGCAAAAAACTGCTAGGGGGCAGTTCTACATTCAAGGTGAGTATTTCAGCAAAAGCTGCCTTTTTATTATTGTCATGCACACTGGACGTTTTTGCAGCTGCTTTTAGAGGCGTCTTGCATATTATTTTATCCTGCCTCAACTCCCCTGCATGTTAGGCACACATGGACTTTTAGCAGTTAGTGGCAGGGGCTTTTAGAGGCAGAAACAAAACAACAACTGCCAGATTGTCCAGGAGCCGCAGTGTTTTGCCAGAAAAAAAAAACACTTGGCGCCTGTGAAAGCGTGTTAATGCTTTTTTAGCACTTGAGTATTAATTAATTTCAATAGCCAGAATAAATTATTAATGTAGCCAATGAAATTATTTAATGCCCAGGTGCTTGATGCTCCTAAACACATCCTAAGGCGCTTCACACTTTTACAAGCATCAGGTATTTTTTCTGCCAAAATGCTTCTGCCAGGAGGAAAGGCTTTTAAGAGAGTTTCCAAAATCTTCTGTGTGCATGAGGCTTAAAGGACCAAAAAGAAAGTTGAGTAGGTTGTTCGATTATTCTGACACTATCTGAGACTGCCCATAGCACGACCACTGTCATTTTTCTCAAATTGTTAAATAAATAACAAAGATTAGAGTATAAAATTATATAAATAATCAACACAGAGAATGGATGGTAGTATATGAATTGGAATAGTAGTAGAAATGGTCATAGCTTGAGGGCTCATTCACACAAATAAAATGCTGCATAGCCTCCGTTCCCAGTCGATGCCTTGGAGGGGGAAACGCGTCGGGTGGAGCACTAGTCCTTGACATCACCTTGCAAACAGCCAGCTGGTTTGAGCCGTGGCTGTTTTGAAATGTTACCTTTTCACCGTGTTCTTGAATGTAAGCGTTGCTACATTTCTCAATAAATTTTGTGGATATACTACACAATAAAGTCCTTCTCTTTTATCCTCTACTAACGAGACCACCTAGGACCATCTGATAATAGATGATGACCTTCATCTCCAAGCTTCTTTTTTAACTTGATACTCCACTGTAACAGAAGGAGTCTTTTCCCCTGAAAAGCAGGCTTTTGAACAGCTGTTTTTGATCCCTATTATATGGGATCCTACGAATCTGGTAAGTGGCATTGATATTACCATCCCCTGAATTCAGAGCATTGGAAGATACACATTTGGGTGGATTTACTAAAAATGGAGAGTGCAAACTTTGGTGCAGCTCTGTATAGCAACCAATCAGCTTCCAGGTTTTATTGTCAAAGCTTAGCTGAACTAGCTGAAGTTAGAAGCTGATTGGCTGCCATGCACAGCTGCTCGAGATTTTGCACTCTCCAGTTTTTGTAAATCAACCCCTAAGTCTCACATCGTGATCGTTTTATCTATATGGACTCTTGTTTATATGAATTATGTGCACATGTAATCGTTTTCTGATCACTTTTTTACACTGATTATTTAATTGTGTCATTTGTGTGCACTTTTCCAATCCCCTGCATTTTTTATGCATTTTTTCATGTTTTAATATGACACCTTAACCCTTTTTAGGGTATCACATTTTTTTTCATTTAATTTTTTTCGATATATATTTTTTTCAATTGAATAGCAGTGGATGCACGCTTGTTTTCACCACCTTTATATGTTTTTAGCTTTAGTGTTCAGGCTATTTTTGAGCTGCAGCACCCTGATTCATACACTCTGTAGGGGTTAGCATGGATATTTTACCCTTTTATACATTAATCTGCATTACCATGTGTTTTAAATGTGCCAGGTTTTAAAAATATCCCATATGACTACAAAGACTACTCAAGCCCCAAACCAAAGTTTTTAAAACCTCCAAAACCTTAAATATGTAAATAAAAACAAAAACTGAATTTAGAAGAAATTGGCCACAGCATTGGAATTGGTTTACCAAATACTGTAACTCGTGTGAATTATTTATAAAACTAAACTAAGTGAAAACAAAACAAAATACAGTTTGAATGGTCATAACAATGCAAATAAACAAACTGTCAGGGCTGGGCCCAGCCCTCCCTTCTCAAACTGTCAGGGCTGGGCCCAGCCCTCCCCGCTCAGCTGTCGGCTAATTGCCAGCTCCTTTCTCTCCACAGTGACTCACTTGTTGATGATTACCTGCTCGTCAGTCCTTCCTACTTAAGCCGTGCAGCGCAGATGATCTCTGCCTTCGCCTCTGCCACATCTCTAGAGACGCTCTCCTGTGTTCCTGTTAAATACTTGCTTGGCTGACATTCTTTCTGGCTCCAGATCCTGCTTGCTTTTCTACTACACTCGTCTCTGGCTTCCTGATGTTTTGGCTTGTCTGACTATCCGTTCCGGTTCCTGAACTCTGGCTATGTTTTGACTATGTTTACTCTGTTTACCTTTTTATTATTATTATTATTATTATTAAACAAGTGTGATTTAACTGTACTTCTGTCTCAGTCTGCTTTATGGTTTCTGACACAATCTTTCTACCTATGTATGAATGAACATTTGTCCCCCAAGGATGGGTAACAGACCAAAAAAATATCATGAAAAGTGGGAAAGTTGCTGAGATAACGTTCCAAATGTGGCCTGTAGACAGATCTTCATATACCCTAGAGCACACAATATAGAAGTTAGATCCCATCCTAGATAGGTGCTAGGATTAGGTAGATTTATTTCTGACTCACGGTGTTCATTGGAGCTGTATTTTTGTTGCTAGGTAAATTTAGCTTGTCTCATTGCTTGGTTAGGCAAATTTGGTTCTAGCTCATTCTAATCAGTGCAGCTTTATATGATTAGTTAGGTCTGATCAGTGTTTCAGCTGCTACTGGTTTGATTGTTTTCTCTGCTTTCCAGAGAGCAGTAGAATTCTCTAGAACATAGGTGTGAAGCAATGCAAATAGCAGCATGAATATTTATGCAGTCCATGCCAATCCTAGGGAGGATTGTCCTGAAGGCTGCTGGTAGTCTGTATAAATACTCAGAGACACAGAGCTTCTGGGTCTTTTCCTTCAGGAGAGGAACACAGCCCTGATGACTTGCTGCCAGGTGCTTGCTGTTTGTGAGGCCTCAGGTGGGCAACCTGAGGGCCTGGATTCTGAAACTACAGAGAGCTGACCAAGGGGCTGTCATCTGAAGATCTAGTCTGGTATCACAGGAGAAAGGTGTCGTATGGATGTTGGAAGGA